>NW_025335548.1:4269698-4341678 GCF_004798865.1 Varanus komodoensis
CACACACACACACACACACACACACACACACACAGAGAGAGAGAGAGAGAGAGAGAGAGAGAGAGAGAGAGAGAGAGAGATTTGATTAACTTTGAATAGTTCTGAAAGCTGAAAATTTCTTTCCTTTCCTACATGTGTTTCCATAGATACAGTAAAGTTTAAAGTAATCTGAATAATAGTTCGTAAATTGAAAAGTGCTGTGTGTGCACCTCTGGAATTCAGCCTTTCATCATTCAGCTTCTATTTACCAGAGGTATTTCCTTTATTCTGTTTCGGTTTGGGGGGGCAGGGTGGGAAGGAGCCATTGAACAGTCACAATAAGCAGAGTTTTTGAATAAAGAGCTGCAGTGCCATCCTGTACAAGCTGACTTAAATGTAAGCCTCCTTGTCTTCAATGTGGCTTACAACGTGTTTTATATTTTGCATTAAATTTCGCTTTCAGTAACAGCCAAACATCCACTCAACCAATTGTATAATTAGCAATTCATGATTGATTTCTGGTAAGAAAGAGCCTGTCCTGAAGTCATACTGAAATGTCACTTCCTCCTAACATATGATTAAATTGATTTTGAGCCAGGAAGAAGGGTGCAATGCAAGGCACGCTTGCCCGGAAGTACCACTCGCTTCTGAGCAGACATGTACTGCAGGTGACTCTACTGTGAATCATGCACACGCGATTCCATGGAATTGGCATGACTGCTGCAGTATGAGATTACATAAGGACTTTCACAGCAATTAAAAGAATCCAGCTTTTCTGTGTAGCACAACATGGCCGCTGGCTCCCATCCAGCAGTATGCCACCTCCACAGAATTCAAAGGGTAATTGATGCACAGCACTCCAGTAAGCTCACTGGGAAAAAATATGTGTTCAATCTGTACATTTATACTATGGTCTTGTGCATAAATTCTGATGCTTAAAAGTTCTATAAGGAGATGAAATGTATTATTAGCTATAATCATAATCTCTTCTCTGATTAATGAGAACATCATCTTCAAACACAGTTCATAATTATGCATACAGGTTTTTTCTTTTCTTTTTTAAGAGGAGATGCAACTCCCAGAATGTAGTTAAACAGCAGAATGCAGTTCCCAAAAAGTCATGGAAAACTTGGGGCAAGATCCTATGCCTGTTTAAAGAGAAACAAGTCCTACAACTATCAGCATGACCCAGCCAAAGTGTCTGACTTTGTGTCTGACAAAGTGTCTAGGGAAGCGAATGATGGGATTTATAGGACTTTTTCCCTGTCTAAATATAATTAGGAGTATGTCCTTAGAGAACATTAGTCAGGATGAAAACTGGCCTGAAGCACAAAATATTTATTGATTTCATTTACTCATAGTTAATTCAAGATCACCCAGTGACCGAAATGTTGGAAGCTGGGGAGGTTGGATGGTTCTGCATCTCAACAGAGCATCGGATTTCACTAGCATGAATTTATTACCCTTCCTAATTCACACAAAGGGGAATTAAGGTTAAAACCTGTTGTGGCATTTAATAAAATATAGTAAGGCAACTATCTAGGGTAAAAAGTGCCACTATTCTTCTTGAGTAGATGATGTTCTGCCCCCAGTCATGTTGGATGATGGTGCCCACTTTCTATAGTTACAGTAAGATGCAATTATTAATCCATCAAATTCTGCACATGCAATAGGGTTTGGTAGTTGACTGGCCGTACTTTCTTATTCTTTGCTTAAGGCAGTAAAATGTCCAAGGGCAGCCGGGTATTTATGTACTCTCAAAACATTATACAAGTAATGGAAAAGTCAAGTTCCATACATATTGTTGCTATGATAATTAGTAAAAGAAATAAGTGTCTACCATTATATGGAATGTGACCCATCTAATAATTTATTGGCTGAAATGACATGCATAAAACCAGCTCAGCTGACTGTCAGTTTCATAAACAGCAGGGCATGAAAAAAGCACCAGTAAAGTAAGATTCCTTGCAAGACATTTCAGGACTGAAGACATCAACTCAGTTGGAGAAGGAAGAATACGTTTTCTTTCCCCTCTGGAGCTCCCCCTATATAAATCCATTGCAAATAATTTCTCAGTTTCTCATTTTGGCATCCTGAGCAATTAATTAAAGCAAACAGTTTGCTTAAAAGTGTGTGTGTCACACGGAGGCACGAAGTTTGTTTATTTATTTATTTATTTATTAAAACATTTCTATGCCACCCCATTCGCCGAAGCCTCAGGGCAGCTCACAACATAAAGTTAAAATACAAGAAATAACAATATAAAATATAAAATAAGTCGCCCTGGCCAGATAAAATAAGCAAATAATATTAACAATTAAAATGACGCTTAAATAAAAAGGTCTTCGCCTGGCGCCGAAAAACAACAAATAACAAAAGTTCATGATGTTTTTGTGCTCGTTCTTTAGCTTCCTTCACTTGCCCCATCTCTTCTTGCCCTATTGAAGCTGAAGGGCTCTGGGTCTGTTAGAAGGGAGACGCAGAAAGGGGTGAACTAGGGTCTATTGAGCAATGCTTGCATTCTTCAGCATCAGCAACAGAGGGAGGACCTGAGGGAAAATCATTTAATGATCCTTCAGCCCATGACAATGAGTAACTACCAGTGGAAATCAAGAGGGAATTGGGTAAGAGCCAACAATGCACTCGGAATAAAATCAATCCATCACGAGTAAGGAAGAGAAAACAGATGTAGAATATCTGCACATCATACTGCACAACATCAGGACTTTAGACAAAATCACAGTTAGTTGCACAGTAAGAATTGGAGGGTATGAAGCTTCTCTAAAGATGTTGGCCTTGCTCTTAAAGCTGCGAAATGTCCCGTATTGATTTTGCACAATTTGGGGTGAAGCACAAATGCAAAGTTGCATCATAAATGACCTTGAGAAATTTACTGAAGGATTGTTTATAAATGCCCTTAGCAGATAAACTTAAAGTGTTTCCAAAAATCTATGTGCTTAGGTCCTCACTCACTCACTCATTTATTCATTTAACGCTTTTATAAGCCATCCCTATACTAGTGTCTCAGGATGGTTTACAACAAACAACATGTAAAATAGAAATTAAAATAGCACAGCATGTAGTATGAAACTCATTAAAACCAATTAACATTAAAATAGCAGGGGAAGAAAAGGGGTTTCACCTGGCACCAAGAAGAAAGAAGCCTTGGCGCAAGGCGAACTTCTCTGGGAAGTGTATTCCATGATCAGGGTGCCACCACAGAGAAGGCCCTCCTCTGGGTAACCACCCTCCTAATCTCTTTCAAGGAGGGATCGCAAAAAAGGGCTTCCATCCGAGATCTCAAGGGGCAGGAGGACATATGGGGAAGGAGGTGCTCCTTCAGGTATCCGGCACCCAAGCCGTTTAGGGCTTTATGCCTTGTTAACTCTGCCCCACAAAGATGGAAGTGGAAACAGGGCATACGGCTTGTGCTCCCCTTCCAAAGAAGGAGTTTTTTTGATGAAGACCAGTGATCATGACAGCAAAGACCGCTATAATTCCAAAGAGGAATGACAGGCAATGTTGAACATGGCTCTCCTAACATGGATCAGAAACTTAGAAGGGCAGCAGAAGATTTGAGAGCCAGTGTGGCGCAGTGGTTAAGAGCGTGGGACTGGGACTCAGGCGATCTGGGTTCTAGTCCCCGCTCAGCCATGGAGCCAGCTGGGTGACTTTGGGCCAGTCCCAGACTCTCAGCCCAACCTACCTCACAGGGCTGTTGTTGTGGGGATAAGATGGAGGAGGAGAGTGATGTAAACTGCCTTGAGCCCTTTGTAGGAAAAAGGCAGGATATAAACCGGAAAATAAATAAATAAATAAATAAATAAAGATTTTGCAGAAGCCAAGGAATAAATGCTGTGATCAGGAAGAACTGGGCATCAACCCAGTGAAACGTCAGGTGGCCAAGCATCTTCCATAATTCAGGCAGTTGTGTGAGTTTTTCTATAAATGTTTAAAGGGAAGCACAGAAGCATCCGCACTCAGTGTTCCGATAACCAGGTCATCTAGAACATGCAGAGTGAGAGGCACTGCACTCCCATTTGAATGGTAGGCTCCAGAAGGTGATGCTGGGCAGATAATGCTCTGCCCCTCGGATCCTCCAGTAGGGGTTCCTCAGGGGTCAGTCTTGTCCCCCATGCTGTTTGACGTCTATATGCAACCTCTGGCTGAGGTCACCTGGAGTTTTGGAGTACACTGCAATCAGTGTGCTGATGACACGCAACTCTAACTCTCTTTTTCATCTGCATTTGGTGATGCTGTGGAGGTGCTGACCCGATGCCTGGCCACAACAGTAGATTGGATGAGGGCTACGGAACTGAAGCTCAGTCCAGAACAGATGATATGTGGCTGGTGGGTGGTTCTTCTGGCCAGATGGAGGGAATCCTAGATGGGGTTGCACTCCCCTTGAAGAAGCAGGTCCATAGCTTGGGGTTGCTCATCTTTTGTAGCTTTGGTTGGTAGCTCAGCTGGACAGAGATAGCCTACTATCAATGATCTATGCTCTGGTAATCTCTAAACTAGACTACTGCAATGACCCTATGTGAGGCTGCCCTTGAAGACTGTTTGGAAACTGCTGCTTGTACAAAATGCAGCATCAAGATAAATAAGAGGGATCTTATGGTCTAATCATATAGTGCCAATTCCGGCCCACTTGCACTGGCCGCCTAAATGCTTCTGAGGTTAATACCAGGTGCGACCTATAAACCCTGCACAGCTTAGGACCATGATACCTGACAGAATGTCTCTCCTGACTTCTGCCTACCCAGACACTACGATCAAGGTTTGGGGCCTTTCTTCAACTGCCACCTCCATGGGAGGCTCAGGTGGTGGTGAGCAACTTTCAGTGGTGGCCCCCACGGATGCAATGAACTCCCCACTAAGGACCGCCTGGCACCAACTTTACTATCTTTTTGCTGCCAGGTAAAGACCCTTCTCTACTGCAGGACATTTAATTAGTTACTGGGGCCTGCTGGTTGTTAGACAGGGTCTCACAGAGTCTTTTTACCACGTAATTTTTGCTTTCTGGTTTTTTATTTGGTTTTACATTTTGTATTGCCAAACTGAATGGTGTTTTAATATGTTTTGATTGGTATATTTTATATTGTTTTAAATATGCTATTGTGAACTGCCCAGAAAGCTTCAACTGTTGGGCGGTATAGAAAATGAATGAATAAATAAATAACTTGAAAAGAGATATAGTGATAATTCTTTGCAAACAATGGGCACATTGCCTTTTGCAGGTGGGGATTACAAAACTTGGTTTGCCTCCTCCTCCTCCTCCTCCTCCTCCTCCTCCTCCTCCTCCTCCTCCTTTTTCTTTCTGTTTGGATGGCACAGTTATGGGCAGATGGGAAGGTAAAGACCAAGACTTTCTAGTTCCTCTCCACCAGTCCCCACTAATGGCCAAGTGGCAATGCCAATCACCCTCCCTTTGATTCTCGAGTTACTTCTCATGCCCACAGAACACACTTGTCCAATTTGCAGTGATGCAGAGGGCAATTAGTCAGGGTCAGATAAGGGCCATCGCCACTCCAAACACGAGGAGCCCCAGCACAGAGCTAGGTTATCAGGGAAATGCAAGAGAGAAATCTGAGCGGTGGCACACAGATGTCGTTCCAGCACTCAGTTTCCACATCAGCAAGCTTAAACCAGACCTTTCAGAGCCCTGGCAGGCCATCCAGACCACCTGAAAGTGGCCTACTCTAGAGCAGAGCCTTGCTCATGAGGAGTCCTGATCTCTCAGGCAGGCACTTCTGCATCTTGCAGCTGAATCTTTAGATGGCTTCTGCCTCTGAGTCTGTTGTAGGGGTAGAGCTGACGGCCACTTCCCTCAAAGGTTCGGGATGCCCTTGGCCTATCGCTAAGACCTCTGCCACGCCTTCTCTATAGCATTTCACTTAGTGGATCCCTGGTCATCTTCCAAAGCGCAGCCCACCAGTGGGGCCAGAACGATGAATTCCCCACATCTAGAAATGCACACATTTCATTAAATCCATTCCAGCTGTCTTTTGCAGATTATCTAGCATCATTCCTCCTGTTGTTTGCTGATTGATGGAACAGATTTGTTTGTAAAAGATACATAAATAAAACAGGATTTTATTCTACTTGAGGTAATTTGTATTAGTACAATACTCGCCCCCCCCCACCCCACACACACACAGACAAACCTTTAAAAAAAGGTAAGGGTCCGTGTGACTTGGAAAAAGCCAGTCAGCTGGAGAATTCACTTGGGTTCATAGATATCCAAAGTTATCTGAACCTATAGAGGCTCTGTTCCCCATCCCCACCTCCATACGTTCATTGCAAATGGACAAAGTGTAAGCATTGCTCCGAATTCACAAGATTTTTCCAGAGTTGCTCCGAATTCACAAGATTTTTCCAGAGTAACTTTTATTGTTGATTTTTGGGTACAAGTCCTTCAGGGTGTTAGAACTGTGCCATGGCGAATCGCAACACAGAGAAGACAGTTTTGCCAGTTCCTCTCCACTAGAGGATCGCCACATCTGCACCAGCGTGGTATAATGGTCAGAGTGTTGGACTGGGGTCCGAGAGCTCCAGGTTCTAGTCCCCGCTCAGCCATGGAGCCAACTGGGTGACTTTGGGCCAGTCACAGACTCTCAGCCTAACCCAGCTAACAAGACTGTTGCTGGGAGGGTAAAACTGAGAGGGGAAAAAGGTGGCAAACAATGAATATCATAAATAAATTAATATAAATACAAATCTCAGGGGAGTCCTGGACAAGTAGGAATCTGCTCCTAAGCAGGTGCACCCTAATTTACTCAGTTTTATTCTGCTTCAGTTTTCTAGGCTTTTATTTTTACCTAGTTATACTTAGTTTTCTGTTGCAACCCATGAGAGCCATCCAAAGTGTCATTAGAAAACCCAGGCTGACACAGCTCTTTGGCATGAGTTTTCAAGGTGTTTCCTCTCAGAAGGAAATCAAGTGGTCAAGTCCCTTATCGGCTTGGATAGTTTGTTTTAGTCTGCAACTGGCTGGAGAACACTGAGAACTGTAGGACTGTTTTCTGTCTCAATATGCCAAAAATTGTGCCCCAAGAGAATCAGTATGCACAAGACACCTCTCTCTTGTTATCCTGGAGACCCTGTTTGCCAGCACTTTGTGAGAAATCACTCTGCTATCTCCCATCCCAGTCAGAAAGTACAAAAAGGATCCATTGCATTTTTACTGAACTAGGTAAGCTTCTCTCCCTCCCTCCTGGCACCTCCAAGCAAAGTTCTATATATTATTTATTTCCCTAAGCCAGGAGTGGGCAGAAAATGGGTAGGGATCTACTTGTAGATCTTTCGATGATTTGTATTAATTATCGAGAGTCTCCAGCTCTGTTTCAGGATAACAACTTTTAGGTCTTACAGAGCTGAACCTCTGATCTGCGAAGCCTCCAATGTAGACGTGCAGTTCATGCCAGTGTATGGCTCGTGGAGGGTTTGTTATTGGCTCTGCCTGCCCAAACCACCCCATGGTATCACACTTCAGTTGTCAGACCTCAGGGTTCTAGGGAAAGCAAGCCTGCTAGCTTATTCTAAAGCTTGGTGTCTGCTTTCCTCTTCTCTCTAGACTAGGTGTGCCAATACATACATCTGAACTGACAGATTCTGAAGCTATGCATTTTGAGAATTATAAAGTGGAGATGAGCATTCTCCCACCCTGAACCTCATCTTGTGCCTGCTTAGCTTCATGTTTAAAAACTCACTGCATGTGATCAGTTCAGACCTCTTACAAAGCCATTCTTCTTCCTTGGCAGCCTCTTCCTTTCTATTCTGCAGAAAGAAAGAGAGGGAGGGGGGTAGGAGGGAGGGTGATCCACTGACTGTTATCTGCTCCCTCTGGCCTGATCCATTGTTGGCTTCCCTTGCCCCCACCACCAACATGAAGCCTTCAGCACATCACCCACAAGGAAATGTAGCCCTCAAAAGCTGCCCATTCCTAGGGATGGTTAAGCCAAATTTTTGCTTTAAAATGGAAAGTTATTTGAAATTAAAATTAAAAACACAGGCAATATACATCACAAGATTATTGCATACAGCCCTTGGTATATCATGAAAGAAACAGATAATTAAAGCAAGGAGCTCAAGAAGAAGCACACTTATAATTGAGAGAGTTTAGATGTATTATGTATGCAGCTGAATCATTATCAGATAGAATAAGTGTGTCTTTATTTGACTGGGATGTGATCAGGTGCTTGAAATGTAATTTCTTTCACTTCTGTTTCAACAAAGGGATAAAAACAAACAAAGAGAAAACAGTAAGGCTGCATGCGTATCCAGGAGCAAGTCCCACTTGAAAGCCATGGGGCTGAATTCTGAGTAGACTTAGACCTGTTTGCAAGTAATACAAAAGTAATTTACCAAGATTTGTTTGCATTGTCATTACGTGTGAATCTTGAAGTATGGGTTAACTATGGATTGTTAACAATGAAGAGAACCCATAGTTTGTTGTCTTGTGAACTGTGGGTTCTTAAACCATGGATTATCATTATATGTGAACCTAGAATTGTAGGATATTCATGGGTTGTTTTATCAAACTACAGAGGCAGTGAACAAGAGCGGTTAAAAAACCCAGGCTCTTTGCATGCCAGTACTTCACTGACACAAACGCAGATTAGAAACAGGGAAGTAGTGGGTGAAGGCAGAGGGAATGAAACAACTCAAGCGTCAAGAAAACAACCCATTGTTTGTTCAATCATCTGGTAGACAAAGAACAACAAATCATGGCTTAAATAAAACATGGGTTAGCATTATATGAAAATCAGATCATTGTACTGTGCTGTAAAGTACACCAAATTCAAAGAACACAGTAGTCATTTACCTGTATTGCACTCTGTGTAATGATCAAAAGGCTTTCAGTGAGATGCTCAATGAAGCTTTTATCCTGAAGAATTGCCCAAATGGCGTTTAGGGGATGGCATGGCAGCAGGTGACATGGGATTACACAATGGATAAAGTATACTGCATGAAAATAACATAATTCTCCCACAGTTATTCTTCATGTTGAAACGAAGAGTAAATTATTTTTCATTTTTCTCAAACGCTTCTCATTTTTTTCATTCTGCTGGTTGCTTTCCAGTTGAGCTGGTGGCTGATAATAGTTGCATTATACACCCGTCCAGAAGATGGATGTCACACCTAGAAGGTCGGAATATGTGTGATACCCCAGTCTCTTCCATGGAACTAATCTCTTCTTGGATCATAATTAGAATGTTTTGATCTGCTAGCACAACCTGACAGGTTCATTTGCGGCCAAGAGGCAGAAAGGAAAGAAGACAGCGGTAGATGCAGGTTTCTTTTCCACCCCAAATGGAGAATGCACCCAGAGGCAGGGTCTTCTAAGGTCCCACAAATGGCACTTAAGGTACAGGCCACTCGGCCGCTTCAGCAACCTGCAATCACATTCTGTTGCATCATGAACGGAATGGGCCTGGCCCAAAGGCTATCCAGTCCAATGCACCTCTATTTCTGAGCTGGGTCATCATGTTCACCACAATGAGTCATTGTGTCAGCACAAGCTGATCTGTATTTCTATAATACTCACCCCTATTCCTCACCCCACACCCCCAAACAGAGCCGCATTTTCCAGTGCTATTCACAAAATGACTCAGAAGTAGGGAAAGAGAGATGAACAGTACAATCTTATACATGTCTACTCAAACATAACCCCCACTGAGTTTAATGTTTATTCATTTATTTATTTTATTAGGATATTTCTAACCTGTCCAATATGAAACATCTCTGGATGGCTTACAGAGTGATAAATATTCAGTAAATACAATAGCAAGATAAAATATGACTGAGGATAAATAAAATCTGAATTAAAATTTTTAAACTTTAAAATATTGGGTAAATAAAAAGGTTTTAACCTGGTGCCAAAAAGCATATAATGTTGGCACCAGGCGAACCTCTCTGAGGAGTGCATTCCAGACCTAGGATGCCACCACAGAGAAGGCCCTCCTCTGAGTGTTCTCTCACCTAACCTCCTTCAAGGAAGGTTCTCAGAACAGGGCCTCTGCTGCAGATCTTAGGGGGCAGGGAAGGCGTATATGGAAAAAGACGTTCCTTCAGGTATCCTGGTCCCAAGCCATTTAGAACTTACTCCCAGGTAAGTGGGTATAGGACAGCAAGCTAACACTGCAATCCTATAACCACTCACCCAAAATATAGGGTTTCAGCAGTAGGCTGCTTCTAAGCAGAGATGGGGATTGTTTCTGAGAAGATATGCACAGACAATAACCGTTAGAAGCCCAATTCTTGCATTTTCCATCATAATATACTTTCAGGCAACAATCTTTCTTGTGTTGTCTACTTACTGGTGTCTTTTTCTTATGTATATACATAAAGAATTCACATTGACCAGACTGAACTAACTGGAATAAATATCATTTCATTTACAAATAATAACCTCCCCAGATGGTTTATTTAATGAGCCATCTTACTACCACCCCCATAATTTCTAGACACACAACAGTTGGCATTTGAGACTCTTTCTTTCTATTCTGCCCATTAAGTCTGAGTCCTTGTGATGCACCATTGTTTCAACTATGAGATCCACTTACAAAGATGGACATATTTTCCACATGAATCATCCAGTTAAATTTATCTGTTTATCATTCCAGTATCTTTTCAGTAGGAAATGCCATCAATTGTTATCCTCTGGTCAGTAAGTAAGTGTGTCTACTGAAGTTCTGCCAGGCACTTTAGTGGAACTCCTAGTTAATCTCATAAAGTGGAAACAGTGAAGGGAAAGACAGAGTCATCCTTTGTAAATGACTGGACTGCAATCCAGATAGCTACTGTGGATGAGTGCATGCACCAAGGAACACCTTTTCTTCTCGCATCTATCATACCCCAAACTATTTGCTGAAACTCCTGCGGTGCTGTGTTTCAGGGGGTATGCTCTAAAAAACACAAATCCAAAGCATCCAAAGCATCACTGAACATTTGAAAGCAGACATGTGGCTCTCTGAATTGCAGCCTAGCAGCTTAAGGGCCTGGTCCTTGAACAGTGAGATTACTCCAAAAAATAGGAAATGCATCACCCAAGAAAACAACAAAAGAGGATGTTTTTTAAAAAGTTAATGTAAATGTAAAGATGCAAATTTAGGAATAGTTAGTATAAACAGAAACACAATCATCTCTTCATAATGACCAGTTGACCTTCCCAGGTGCTCACTCCTAACAAGGAATTTTAGATCATCTGCTCTCCCTTCTTGTGTTTCTTGATCAAATGGACTTGGACTAAACACCGGTTCTAACAGAGGGTGCCTGACTGAACAGCTGACTAACCCAAGTTCAGGTGATCGAGAAGCTTTCAGGTAGGGGACTGCTCTCTGTAAAAAAAGGCACGCGATAACCATGTTTCTAAATGAATATGACATGAAGTAATCCAGCTTCACTTTTGACCATAGTGGTTGGATATGTACAACTTCCATATGTCCTGCTTTGACTGAGTTTTCTAGAAACACCAAAAGAGTTCACAACAGAAGACTCCTAGTGCTTTCAATTAAAAGACACTGTGCAGCTATGTGTAATTCCTTGGCTTACCCAGTGCGCTTTTTTTGTAAAAAAAAAAAAAAAAAAAGCTGCCAGAACTCACGTCGCTGCCGGCAGTAAGCACTCAGCGCGCAACCACACACACCAATCCCAAGCCGGGCGGCGCAGACACAAAAGCAGCCCGCAGGCACTATGTTAATGATGTTTGCTACTGACTTGCTACGCCGACAGGTGATTCAAAATCACTTCGTAAAATCCATTGGAAAAAAAGCTGCCGGAACACCGTTCAGGTGCATTCTATGGCAAAAAAAGCCCTGGGCTTACCTATTTTTGTTTATGAAAAGGAAATGAGACAAAAAGAACCATGAGAACACACATGAGTATTACAAGTAGAAACATCATCTGACCCTGCAAAAAATTATAGGATGGATGCAGAGTTGATGAACAAAGAAAATATCATCTGAAAGTAACCCCCACCCTCAGGAAATATAGTACACATGCTGAAATTAAAGTTGATCAAATTACACTTTCAAATATTATTTAAAAAACAAAGCAAAACTGCATTTCTAGCCCTCATGAAGGTATATCCCATAAAATGCCTTCCTAAGGTACCAATGCTTGTTAGATACAGGGAAGATGAAAAGATCCAAGAACTTCTAACATACTCTTACAATTCCATGATGTGATACGGAAACATTATCAGAGAAGAGAGCTGCTTTTTTCTGTCTGTTTTTGGAAGAAAAACTGGCTAGGATGATACATACAAGTGGGAATGGATTATGGAGGCACATTTGCAAGGCCACATTCATGTTGCTGGGGAACATGGGCTGCTAGGCAGGAGAATGCTGTTTCATTCATGTCCCGCTTGTGGCTTTCCTGTGAGCAGCTGTGTAAACAGAATGCTGGACCAGACAAACCTTTGGTCTGATCCAGCTTGGCACTTCTTATGTACTTAAGTTGCCCACCCCTTCTGTAGAAAGCCCAAGAGAAAGGAATTATAAGGCATCAGCTTAACTCTAATATCATGCCATTGGAAACAAGAAGAGGAATGCCCAGGCACATTGTGGGCAGGGTGCAATTTGCACTGAGGGAATCTGGAGTTGTTGCCTAATAGTATACGACTAGGCTATTTGAAGATGTGATTCTAGACATTGTGACTAAATCGTGCCAAACCAAGCAGTACTCTGGCTTTAGAGGTGAGGATACGAAATGACTTTGAGCTTGGTCCCATTTGGTGGGTGATGTCTGCTGTTCCACTCCTGCCTCATTCAAGGCAATGGGGCTTACAGAAAGCTCCACTCCTAAGTAACATCCAGGACTGCAGAAGAGCAACACTGGACTTCATACAAGGGCTCATTCTCTCCAGTGGCCTGCCCTCTCCCTCTCTCTCTCTCTCTCTCAGATACTGTCCTTATATACACTTCTGAACAATTCGCATGCACACCATACCATCTGGTGCAAGTCAGATGAAGCCCCAGCCTTGCACACGCTTTGCTGGCGAGGATCAACAATGAAACAACGTTGGTGCCAGGAACCCAGAGCAGACTTGGCATCATGCCATGTTGCGTAGGCTTTGCTGCTCCTGAGATGTTTACAGGAAAATGTGACATCTTGAAGATGAAGAAAAGCAGTAAACAACTTGCATTTCTAGCCTACCATTTTAAAGATCTCGGTTGAAATCTTCTCCCAAAAAAGGGAGGAAGAAGCATTTCTAAAAGTTTTAAGTTCCATTTAAAAAGGAGTTCTTTGATGCTTTTAAGAAAAGGTTGACTTAACATTTTTTGCTGTTGATGGTTCCATAGTATTGCATAAGATACAGGCTCTTTTCATGCTAATGACTAACAGCCCTACAATTATGGTGACAAAAGTAAGGGAATAATAAAAGTTGAAAAGCAAGTGAGAATCTAACCATTTTACTGTGCACATTTGATTGGCAAATCTTCCTTTTTCTAAAGCAATGACAGGATAAACATCCTTCAAAGTTGATATTTTCCATCGTTCTTGCACTGGCATTCAGTCTATATCAGCAAGACTGAACGTATGTTGTAGAGCTGGCATTCAAAGAGCTGTCTGTTAATTAAGCCAGCTTCTCAAACTCTTTGTCTTAATTGTGCCATATGATGGTACACCTCGGTGCCATATGCGACAAAATATACCTCAATGCTGACAGAGATTTGCCTCCAAAAGATCATACATTCAGAACTTTGATCAATGCATCAGAAATGCAGACAGCCAATTTCTAAAAAGATTATAATGGTACATTGCCATTCATCAGCTAGGCCAAAGTGTTGACCAATTCTTCACAAACTGAAAGGTTAGGAATATAGGATAGCTGGCCCTATTCCTAGGTGAATTGCAGTGCTAGTGTTGGACTTGCTAAAGAAATCATTATCTTGACAGAGGTCTAATGAATCAAGGCAGCACACTTCACAGCACTGGTAATGGCAAGAACTAATGCTGCCAGTAAACCACAACAGAGTGCACTCTGCAGATAAATAGCTAGACAGACAGACAGACAAACAGGAGATAAATGGGTTTTCCAATTATTTTTCTTGCTAAAAGTACAGCATCTTTCACTGCACAAACTCCTTAGGAAGTCCATCTCTATAGCAGGTCTTCATTCAGCTTGACGAGACTTTCAGCACACATCTGCAAGAGTTGTGGAACCTGTGGCACTCCTGCCAGCACCAACTACTTTTTAATTGAATGTGGCCCAGAAGAAATAAGTACAAGAAAAAATATGGAGTTCCCACACATGAAATATGGTGTTCCCCTGCACATTATAATAGGATCAATGTGTTTTTGTTTGCATAGGTTTAAAAACAAATGATTTGAAAATAACAACCCAATGACATCTTACCCCATGGCAGTTGAATAAGATATATCAGTACCTGGTTCAGGGCAATATTGGTGCTTCCATGGTGCAAAGGAGATTTCTACACCTGTGGTGGGATTACCCAAGAGCACAGCAGTACTGAAATTCCATTTTAGTAAAAAGAACTGGGAACTCTTTCATTCCCTCATGGCTGCATGTTCAGAGAGAGAGAGAGAGAGTAATGGCAGAGCGATGCATGTGGGATTTCTAGAGGCATCTCCTTGGCTGCTGTGGGAAGACGTTGGCCTAGGCAGACCCTTAATCTGATCCAGCTGGGCTCTTCTTGAGTGCTTACTCTGCATGCATTGCCCTTTATGAAACCCTGTGTGCTGCACAATTAGATTGTATGCTGGAATCTATTAGCATATGCCGGGGCACTTGGGAAATGAGAACTAAGAGTGCAGTCCTAAGAGTATAATCCCATGTTCTCTATCCAGGCAGGGAGGAGAGAATGAGGGAGGTGAAAGCATCTCCTGCTCCTCCTGTCCGCTACTTCACTGGATGGGCCTCTGAGCCTGACCAGTTGCTGGCTTATCTCAGGGGCCTGGCAGAGAACAGAGACTGTGGGATCCTGAGACCTGCAGCTCCTCCTTGGCTGCCTCTCTGCACTCACTGGCACAGAGTAGCACCCTTCCCAATCCTCTTCCAAGATCGGGAGAGAAGCCAAAGAGGAGCCCACCACAGCGGCTGCTAGGGATGGGAGAAATCAGCTATATCCCATGCTCTCTGGGATGCTCTCTGAACATAACTTTGCTCAACATGACCCATCATCATCAACATCTTGCAGCTGAAAACTCTGGGATTTACTACAGATGGTGCAACATGCAAAGTGACTGTTGAGTTCAATTTATGCCTGTGAGACAGTCAGAACTAAGCCAATGCTACACTGTTCAAATGATATGTTAGGATTATAATGGCACATTCCTCTACATGACTGAAAGCTCAAAGTATCTCTCTGTTCAGTCAAAGCAATTTTGCCTGCTATTGTATTGTTAATAGATCTCATGAAGATTTCATAGAGAAAAAACTTTATGTATATTTTTGATCACTTTACACTCAAAACTGCCTTTGCGTTTTGTCTGTTCCTAGTCCCCGCTGTGTAAAATATCAGCTGTTTTAACAATGTGATGTGACAGCTGTCAGAATCTTGGAATCTCAATTTGAGAAGAGGGAATAAAACTGGGGTTTGTGGGAAAGACCAAGCGTCCAGACCACCTGAGGCTTTATTGTTTTACCCCAAGGTTCCCGCAGTACACTCACGATACCGGGCAGGCAGAGGTGAACTCTGCTGCAAAGCTTCAATACCATTACAGGGCATTTATAGGTACACAGGTACAGGGCAATTGATGACAGAATGCAGAGATTACAATAAGATTCTGAGGTCATCACATACAGAACAGATAAAGAAATGTCAGTCAGTCACACTGTAACAATGAGATTAGTATTCACACTTTAGTTGAGTAACTTGAACCCATCTCCAGGTCTGCTCAGACATGCAAATTCAAGCCACTAGAAACTATTCATGATATGCTCAGACCCCTATCTGGACCCTTAACATTCTGCATGATCAGGGCACATGAAGCCCTCTGGGCTATCAAAAGATTATTGTAAACTGAATTCCAACAATGACTATTTATAATGTATATTTGGGCTAAAATGGCCTACTGTAGCCTACAGCTAAAGGTGAGAGAAAGGAGGGGGGGGGGAATGCCATTTTAAACAGTGACAGCTTGGTTTTGAGAAGGAAGACAGGATTTGATCCCACAATGCAAAGGCACACAGGAGTAATGCTTTTCAGACAGGAGTTACCCAAATTTTCCCAAACAGCTTAATATCAGAAGAATCTCCCAGAATCTCCTGAAATGCCTTGCGACACAACAAGCGTGGCTCTTCTTAGATAGTCATCCTGACACACCAATAAAGTGAAAAGGCTCACTATGGTCTCCCTTCTAGGCAGTGGCACAGCAAAGTAATTTTGGACAATTAGCATAATTAAAATTTAAATGCCTTGAACAGGTCTTTTTTTCACTGAGTGGAGAGTTCTTTCTTCATTTTATTTTCAGGCCACCCTATAACAAGCATCCTCCAGGCAGCTTACAAATGGTTTTCCCAGCCGCCTGCTGAACAAAGTACCCTCCCCGATCTGGATCGCTGTCCCAGGGTGGCTGATCAGATGGACTGTGAGGAAAGGTGGATGAGGCCTGCACAACTGAGGGCCACGTGAAGTCCATGGGCAGCAGGTTGTGCACCCCCGGCCTACAGAGACTGGAAAATGCTTTCCAGGATTTCAGAGAAGAGTCCTTCCCAGCCTGAACTGAGAAAGCCAAGTATGAACTTGTCCCGAAACCTTTTGTATAGGAAGCACATGCTCTCCTGTGGAGTTGTAGTCCTGCTGAGCCAGCACTGCTAATGGTCATGATGGTACTAGCTTCTCCAGAGCCATATTTTCCCTGCTTATTAGGCTACTTTTCTGCATTGCTAATGCTGAGCTTTGTAAGGCCCCTATGGAAAACTCCTGCATAAATAAGACTTACATCTTTATTCTCTTAAGTCTAGGGGACCCTTATCACAATAACTATGCCCTGTGCTCTAAAGTGTTCAATCAATATTCTGTGGGTTAGGGGTAGGCAATTTGTGGCCCTCCAGATATTTTGGCCTGCAACTCCCATCAGCCCTATCCAGCATAGTCAATAGTGAGTGATGGGAGTTTGTGACCCTCCAACCGGGATATTAAATGCTTTTAATAAACTCCCTCACAAGAGTCTCCTGAGCAAGCTTAGCTCAGAAGTAGATGAGTACATGAGTATCAAAATGGCAAAGGCAGTTCCAGTAAATAAGTGTACAGTAATGTATACCAGAGGGAAAAAAATCCAGCTTCAGGTATAAGCAGATGGGATCCTGCCAGTGCTTGTGGAATTATGGCAGGGTAGCTCTCTGGTCTAGTTAATCTAGATTTGACCTCAAAAGAATGATCACATGATGTCAAATGAAATCGCATGATGCTATTCATCTCTTAAAGCTCAGCATGTCTGGCCTTATAAACTTTCTGGGTGGAACATCACTTGAGAATCATCCATTAGAGCCGTATTTTTCAAAGGAAGACTGGGAAACAAATATAATAAATAATAATCAAAGCAAAAGTGGCCCTTATTTTCCACAAGACAGTGGGTCATCCTTTACAACCTTGAGTTCCTGTTGATTTTCTGAAGCTGCCACTGGGAAACAACTTTTAAATGAAATACAACTGTATATCTCAGAGCGTCACAGAATATAAACAAGTTCCAGCATATGGTTGCCATGAATCAGTCAGGAAATGTAACTGCAGGAAAAATAGGATTTTTTTAAAGTGCTTCTCACATCCATGGAAAGCAATTCAGCATTTTGTACCAAAAAATGATACGTTTTATTGCTAGAAAACAGAATGCTAACATTCAGAACTGAATTGAAATACAATTTCACATGTCTGGATATGTTCTGGAATTCTGGATTTGGGGGTACGGATCTTTTATAATGGTTAGCAAGCTACAACCTTGTGATAACAGGAATTGGTAAGTATGTACACATGTGCTTTTCATATAATCCAAATTACCAGTACTTCCACCAGAAGTGTTCCATTCCACTGATTAGTCTGGATGAAAAGCAGAAGGCCCATCTAACAAAGAATCAAATGAACTGTTCTTGAGTTCCCTTTCAGTTTTCTGATCTATGTCTTGCATCAGCAGGGAACTGAACTAGATGACTTTTGAGGTGCCTTCCACCCTGCACTTCAAGGCAGTAGAGACTACACCAGCATGCAATGTTGATTCACCATTCCCCTGATACATCTGGTCAGTCCTCCACACCTGGCTTGAATTAACCATGAAAAGCAAGGTCAAGAGAGCAGGTGGTAGGTTATATAGATGCAAGCACCTTGTCTGCATCCAGTCTCCAAAAGTGAGTTCACAGCTGAAGTGAGATTTGAACTAAGGACTGCTATGGCTCATGGTTCCCCCCTCAGGCCAAAACACTATCCCAGCTTAGGAAAGCAAATGTGTGGTTATGGAAGGCATTGCTGAAAGAATATCCACTCCCTTGTCCATGCATATAGTGATTTGTCCCTGTTAAAATTAACACAAGACCGAGACATTGTGACTACATTTGCATGCAATACTAAGCTATAGATGAGGATTAAATGCATAAATCTCAGGTTTGTGTGCTCCTCCCTCCCCCACTCCCCCAGCATGGCTACAAGGAGTGGATCCGTAGTTTTGCTTTCCCTTTTCAACTGGACATAATTTCTTCTTGTGCCCAAACCAGGACAAACTTTGGTTAGTATGAACCAAGTCTCATTCACCATTAATTATCCCAGCTTTTTCCCAGTAGATTATAATCCTAACTGTAGTTCCTAGTTTGGTCATATCTGTGATTAGTTGAACCTGTGATTGTGCATATGCTCCATGGATTTAAAAAAATAAAATCTGTAAAGGCCAGACATTATAGTCCTCCAACCCAGCCTAAGCATTCCACACTATTTGTCAATCTCACTTAAAAGTCATCTACATAAGTGTGCCTCTTGAGATTGAACCATTTCCCAAATTGGAAACATGCTTTTCATAAACAAAACCCATGAAGAAAAGTAAGTTAAAGTTAATGCTTAGTTGATGTTGCCAAGCAAAAATGCTTGTCTTATCAGGGAATAATTTATTTAGTGATTATCATGTTCTTCTCCTGATAATTTCATGCTTAGCTGGCTTTCCACATTGGCTTCTGTGGGGCAAATGACTGCAATTTTCTTCATGAAAAAGAAATTTTTCACATTTTCTGACAGAAACAGCAGAAACTCGATGTCTTCTGCAAAAAAAAGATACAGGTTGTGAGTCATTAACCATAGCAGGGTACTTTAGGTGTTCTTAGCTCTTCATATTGTTTATGACACATGAGATTTAAAAAAATGGATAAAATGGAAAACCCAGTATGCCAGAAGGATTAATGTCACAGCAAGTGCTGCTTGTACCACTTTCTTTTATTACATGCAAAATATATGTGTATATGTTATGGGCAGGTTGATAAGTTGCATAGATAATATGTATAACAACTGATCCATGTACACATTAACTATACTCATACATAATATGCACATATTGTCTTGTCCTTGAAGAGGAAATTGTGCACAAAACATCTCAACTGCATTTTGTCTCTTCTCTGAATAACATGTACATGTTCTGGTCAATACACATTGAACAGTTTGCATAACACAACAAACTATGGTGGTTTCTTGGGCAGGATGGTCTGTTATATTGTCTGAACCCTGTTTTGATATTTCATCATGATATGCTTGGTTTTTAGAAACCATGATAAGGAACACCAGTGGCTACATTCACACAACATGACAAGCAACCCTGTGTTGTTACCATGGTTTGCAGTCTTTGTACCATGATCCACCTGCCAATCTATGCTATTGTGGTTTCTATCCTCCCAACTCAGTCCTCCCACTGTTGGCATGTATCCCATCAGTCACTGTGCCTGAAACTCAATTCCAAGCCGCATTGCTCCCTCTCTATGTCATCTGCCTCTTCATCATTGGTCCACACATAGAGGTTAGACCAATGATGTAGTTGCTGCAAAGGCAGTTGTGACACAATGTCCACAGGCTGTCATAGGCCTGTGGGTGGTTTGATAACTATGCCAACAACCCTCCCTGGCCAGGTTCACATGATATCACAAGCCATGATCTCCTCCTGATATGGCTTGCATTTAAAAAATATCAGTGTACAACAACAAGACCTGGAGGTAAATTAATTGACAGTGAGTTGATGTCATGTGTAAGCCAGGTCAGTGGAATGAAGCTGCAAAATAAATGGACCTGAGAAAAATGGTATGCAGAGGGTTGGGCTTGGTCATGCTAAAGGAAGATCCAACGAAATGTATCTACTGTAAGTATGACTAGGTATAACTAACTGCTTGAATATAAGCAACAGTGACAGAGTCTGAAGCTGGAGACAGTGACATCAAAAGGTATTAAAGCTATCAGAGCAAAGGAAATGTAAGGTGCACCCAACTGGGTTGACAACATAGAAGCTAGGTAGAAGCCTCCGTTCGCAAAGACTCCTGGGTCTGCTATGCCTGGCTGGCCGCAGGGTGAGAGGTGCTACAGAGGAGGTACCTCTTTGGCCTCCTTTCTAAAAATACTGCTCTGCATGGGACTCTGGACCCAGTGACTAAGGTTAGCTTTAGAAATTGTAGGGTGTTGTTTTGTTTTCCTAATTCTGTGCTCATAATAAAGATACAAAAATGACTCTATTTAATGTTTGAAGCCTGAATTTAAAAAAAGAGTAGGGCTCATTTAACCTCATAGGATTGTAGATATTACAGTATCAAGTGACTCTCAGCCATTTCCAGTAACAGCTGGTGATGCATTGAGCTGGACAGTGCCATTTTTAGCAGGCTGTCCTATGCTAATCTGATTGCTCTTTCTCTAAAAACGAAAAGAAAAAAAAAGAGTGCTGTTATTTTTAAGTTCAGCCTTGCCTTGACTGGATATTGTACAATGCCCAGTAAAAATAAGGTTGAACTTCAAAATAGTTGCAACAGACCCCCCCCCTTTTTTTTTGTGGGTGGAGGGTCGGGGAGAATAATAGGGCAAATGTGAGAAACAACATATTATGGAAGTATAGATTGATCATCCACATGGTGCTATAAATAATTTTCAGAGTGACCCTCCAGAGCAGAGTTGGGGGTAAGGTGGGGGCTGCTTGGGGCAGGAGCACATAGTCCCACTGCATAAGAGGATAGTGGCTGCGCCAATTCAAATGTACCATAAGAACACATTGAGTGCACTTTTCAAGGAGTTGCTTACTGATGTCTTTTGCTGCTGCTTCATGGTTGTTTTTATCCTGTTGCTGATAAATTGATGTTGAAGTTATTTTTGTTTTTAATCTTGATTGCTTTTTAATGTTTATTTCCTATAGCATGCTCTAGAGAC
Source organism: Varanus komodoensis (assembly GCF_004798865.1). Taxonomy (NCBI): domain Eukaryota; kingdom Metazoa; phylum Chordata; class Lepidosauria; order Squamata; family Varanidae; genus Varanus; species Varanus komodoensis. The sequence continues at coordinate 4,291,019 of NW_025335548.1, forward strand.
TCAATCTGGGTGGAAGATGAAGATGGTTTTATACAAAAATAAATCACACTTGCTAGAATACAGATTTCTCTAGTCTATTTATATCTTCCTTTCATAGAGTTAATATGGGACTAAAAAGATGCAAGATTTTGGGACAGAGATTGTCCAGAAACTGGTGGCTGAAAATTTTGTTTCTTAAGAGTCTTCTTCACTTGCATCTACTTGAAGCAACACGAATTGGTGAATCACCCGTGACTCAGTTTTATTCTTAGGCTAAGAGTAAAAAGAGATGTATTTTTTGAATATTTTACAATAATCAAATACGAGAGCAAGAACTAATCAAAATCAAAGCACACACCAGTAAATTCCAGACAACATAAAATATGGCCCAATTTTTAACCTTGAATTCCATCCAGAGAATTAAATTAGAAGGTTTCAGGAATTAATGGTAGACTTCTGATTAATATCATGAGCTGCTTTTCAAACATCTGGCCAAGACCTATACTTTACATGCAATGTTTATTTTTTACTCCAAAGGTTTTTTGCCAATAAAAAAGCATTTTGGCTGAAGATCCATGCAGTGTGATATTAAGTGTATTTATGGGAATGGTAAAATGCATGCACACACATCCCTGCTGAGTTCACTGAGACTTTTTCTTAAAGAAGTTCACAAGAGTTTTAAGGCTATGCAAAATATACATTTCCATGGCCTTAAATTTCTCATTGTAAATTCACACAGACATTTTTCCTTTCAGATGCCGATTTTAAGTGTGGTAGCTGTAACCCAGAGGAATCCATCAGCACTATGTAGCTCTTGGCCAAATCAAGAATATAAAAAAGAAGGCCTGGAAAATATTACCTTACATACAATAACATGATCAAAATCCTTCTCCTGAGTATTCTAAATCACTCTTCACTGCACGAATGCTAAAGTTTTCATCAAAAAGCCACAGGAGTATAATACCCTTATTGGGATCAACTAAAAGGTCACAAGCTTCTGAATTCTCCAGAACTATTTTTCAGACTCCAGAAAGAAAAGTCAACCATGATAGGAAACCCTCCAAGTCAACAGCAGTGCTGGGCAATATTCATAGCCACTGGAGAGGGCTGATGGGAGTTGTAGTCCAACAATATCTGGAGGGCAGCAAGTTGCCCCTGAACTACAGTTTATAGCACTCTTAATGTAGAATAGAGTAGAAGCTGGGAGGATTTGCAGAACAAAGTTATGCACCAATTATGCAATATGAATAAGAGAGAGAGAGACAAAACAAGGCAGAGGAGGGCTTCCTGAAGGCTTTGTGCAGCTATTCTACCTTTTTCTCCTAAATGGAGTTTGTGTGGTAAGAAATAACCAACAAACACCCCACTACTGCAAGCCCCCTTCCCCATTTTTCAGCTCAACACATTAAGGGAAATGAAGAAGTGTAGAGAGCGGAACCGGAAGGTGGGGTTTCAGAGCAATACGACAGTGGAACCAGCTGCCTAGGGAGGTGGTGGGCTCTCCCACACTAGAGACATTCAGAAAGAAACTGGGCAGCCATCTGAGTGGGATGGTGCAACGTGGTGTCCTGCACCAGCAGGGGGTTGGACTCAATGGCCTTCAGGGCCCCTTCCAACTCTCCTATTCTAGGATTCTGTGATTCAGCCCTTCTTCGTCGTGGCCTCTGTGCATCACACATATGGCTGCTGCACCTGCGCAGTGCCTGTGGCCCGAAAGATTCAAAGCTTAACAGTTTTGGTGGGAACTCTGCACCCCTCCCCCTCAACAGTATAAGAAGGCGGAGTGCCCACCATTTCCTCAGTCTTCTTGCGACCGCCGTTTGCTGTGCCTCAAGCCTTTCGTCTTTCGGCTTGTACTACATCGTATATCTAGTTACCTTGCCGTTGTTTCTTTTAGCTTGTTAAGATTCCAAGTTATTACCCTCCCTCTTAGAAGTTTTCTTCTCATCCCCCTTTTCCCCGTTTTCCCCCCAAAAAAGAAAAAAAAAAGAGTTTTTCTCTATTCTTACCTTCGCTATCTTCTCCTTTTTCATCCTTGATGGCTCAGTGTGTGGCTTTCTGCAAGTGTCCTCAGTGCGGATCTAAAATGTCGCCTATTGATCTGCACGATCTGTGCCTTCTCTGTCTCAGAGAAGCGGCCATTGCCAGGCCTTTACTAAGCAGGCGAGGAAAAATCGAGAAAACCATCTGCGCAAACTCTTGTGGGACCAGGCCCTGCTTCAATCTGATCAACTTGCAGGCAACTCTACTGCTCCATCCTCCTCTTCAGCTACACCTCCACCCCGCCCATCGGCTGATGGTGCCCCTTTGCCGGAGAGTCTACACTCCTCTACTTCTCCACATAAGCAGAAGGAGAAGAGGAAGCATAGTGGGTCAGACAAGTCCTCAGGCCATAAGAAGCCTAAGAAGGACAAGGCGGCTCGCAAGTCTAAGAAAGCCGACCAACCCCAACACCGTGATTCAGGCTTGTCCGCCGCGTCAATCCCGACAGCCGCTTCGGTGCCGACACCGACCAGACTGGCTCTTCAGCTGGCGATACAAGTGACCCTCCCCAGGTCCCCGCGATGGGTCGCTCCTTCCGTCCGGTCTTCGCCTGAGCACCAGGAGGCTGCCATGTTGGGGTTGATCTCTGATGGAGAGATTCGAGACTCTCCCCCAATGCCATGCTCGCCCACTCCTCAACCATCCCTTGAGCCTTCTCTGAGGGCCCCGCCTCAGCAGGTGCGATAGCAGCAGCGTGCCTCCATCCGTCCCTCTGGAGAATGGGTGCAAGCGTCCCATAGGTCGACTCATTGCGAATCATGGGACGACTATTCACCCTACGGGTATTACCCCTCAGCATGTGATCATACCCTCTCCCCGGTCCCAAGAGACGTCGCATCGTCCTCCAGAGTGGCTCAGCCCAGGCGCCCTACTTCGCCTGTCGATTCCTCCTCCAGCCTTCTGCCTCATTATGATTCGGACTCAGAGGATTCTGAAGTAGCTTCTACTTCACCGGACGCTGTGATCACCAGACAAGGTCCCAGCTCACCGGAAGAGCCTTATGCAACGTTTGGGGAACTAATGGCGAGACTTACGAGGTCACTGGAGATCAAAGCCCAGACCACTTTGATCCTAATACCGATAAATTTTATAACATCGAGGGTGAGCAGTCCGCCGCCATCATCTTGTTGCTTATCACCACTCTTCGTCAGGCAATGATGGATCCATGGAATTACCCCAATCAGCCACAACCCACTTCACGATGCTACGAGTCCATGTACCGAGTCCGTGAGCAGGATATCCCATTCCTCCTGTGTCACCCGAGACCGAAGTCAATCGTAGTAGAGTTGTCTCAAGGCCGCGAGTTGAGGGGACACACCACTCCTGGCAATAAGGAGGAGCGTAAGATTGACACGTGGCCGCATTTACGCCGCCACAGGTCTCGGCCTTTGGATTTCTAACTATGAGGCTATGCTGGCTCGCTACCAATATTTTCTGATGCAGAAATTAGAAAATATCACAGCGTTGCTTCTGGAACAGCAGAAAGACCTGGCCCGGATCTTCATCAAGGAGGCAATGCAGGGTGTCGGTCCAGCAACTCTCTACGGCGAGACACCATGTCAGTTGCCACACCAGGGCTCTCGTTGGTGCTGTAGCCCTCTGTCACCATGCCTGGCTCTGGAACTGCAATTTTCCAGACGAAACTAAGCGTTGTATTGTGGACATGCCTTTTGACGGCTCAGGGCTGTTCAATGCCTGGACAGACCACAAGATGAAGACAATCCATGAGTCGAGGGTGACAGCTCGTCGGCTGGAAGTCCCTAACCAGTCTCAGAGTAAGTGGTCTTGGTCCCGTCCATCCTAACGGTATCGCCACTCAAAGAATGACAGTTACAGGTGAGCAACCTGCCTTTATAGCATCTACAAAGCCAAAGAGGCTGTGGGGAGATCGAAAAAGCAAAGCAAAGCAAAGCTGTCCTTTATCATTCTAATCCTTTCACTGTCCTTCATAAAGCTAAAGAAGTAGTCCCTTTCAGGTGTTTCCCTCCATGTTGCTCCTGTGTTCATTCAGGCCTTGGTCCCACAATCCATTTGTTCGATAAAATGCAGCCTACAGTTATCAGTATAAAATGAGCACAAGCCATATGCTATGTTATGCTACACATGAAATGACCAGGTAGGCCGTGTTAGGCTGCTTGCTGACCATTTTATTTATTTATTTAGAAAATTTCTATGCCGCCCCATTCGCCAAAGCCTCGGGGCGGCTCACAAAACATTAAAATATAATACATTAAAAATATAAAATGAATTTACAATATAAAATAAGTCACCCTGGCCAAAGAATAAAATAAGGAAATAATATTAGCAATTAAAATGACATTTGAATAAAAAGGTCTTCACCTGGTGCCGAAAAACAAATAACGACGGCGCCAGGCGGACCTCTCTGGGGAGCGCATTCCATAGATCGGGCGCCACTGCAGAGAAAGCCCTCCTCCAAGTACCTACCCTCCTAATTTCCTTCACGGAGGGTTCCCAGAGAAGGGCCTCTCCTGCAGATCTCAGGGGACGGGCGGGCGTATATGGATGTAAGCGCTCCTTCAGGTAACCAGGACCCAAGCCATTTAGGGCTTTATAGGTCATCACCAACACCTTGAATTGGGCCCGGACTTCAATGGGAAGCCAGTGAAGCTGACGGAGGACTGGAGTCATGTAAACATAACGCCCAGTCCACGTCAGCAGCCTGGCAGCTCTATTTTGAACCAATTGAAGTATCCGGACCATCTTCAAGGGTAGCCCCACGTAGAGTGCATTACAGAAGTCAAGACGGGAAGTCACCAACACGTGTGTCACTGTCACCAGGCAGTCATACTCCAGGTAGGGGCAGAGCTGATGGATCAGCCGAAGCTGAAGGAAAGCGCTCCTCGCCACTGCTGTCACCTGAGCTTCCAATGAAAGCGCTGGGTCGAGGAGCACTCCCAAGCTGTGGACCTTGTCCCTAAGAGGGAGTGCAACCCTATTCAGGACAAGGTTCAATTCATCCTCTCCGAAGCCCAATCCGCCAACCAACAGGACCTCCGTCTTGTCTGGATTGAGCTTCAGTTTATTGGCCCTCATCCAGCCCATTACCTCAGCCAGACACTGGTCCAGCACAGCCACTGCCTCACCTGGATTGGTGGAAAACGAGAGGTAGAGCTGGGTATCATCAGCATACTGATGACTCCGCAGCCCACACCTGCTGATGACCTCTCCCAGCAGTTTCATGTAGATGTTAAACAGCAAAGGGGACAAAATAGACCCCATGGTGCAGAGCCATAGTCCCCCAGCACCACCAGCACCACCTTCTGGAATCAGTCATTGAGATAGGAGTGGAACCACCGCAAAGCAGTGCCTCCGACCCCCAATCCCGCTAGCCTATCCAGAAGGATACCATGGTCGATGGTATTGAAAGCTCCTGAGAGGTCCAGAAGAACCAACAGGGACGCACTCCCCTGTCCTTCTCCCTGCACAGGGAGTATAAGGAAACTGGACCAATTGACTGCTTCGGATCAGTTCACCATTAGAGGGAGGCAACTGGAGCTGATAGCCGGTATAAACGTTTATTGAACTGTACCACAAAGGTGTGAACACCGCTTTGTTTTTAAGGCAGCAGTTTCACCTTTCAGCTGAAACCTACTAATAAAAACTAGTTTTGATCCTCCATAGTGTCTTTGCTTCCTTCTTGAAACAACAAATTGGCACAAGAGATGACTTATAGGGGTGTACTTATGGGGAATTCAGGAGACGAATTATAGGGTGTAATTTACTCATCACATGTAATGATGAACATCTGAGGATGGATTCTGTAAGGTCCTAAATCCTAGGGGTATCGACACTTAGGCATATGGAGCAGGTCCCTTTCTTGAGACATCCCCCACAGTGTGCAGGTGTGATGGTGCTGCAGACCCTCTGGAGAGTCGTTCCACTCTTGACTGGTGTAAGACCATGCACAAATTCATGAGGATAAGGTGATCGGTGTCTTGTTGCCTATACACTATCAGGGGCATGGGGCTTATGTACATCAGCTGCTGGGGAACATGGGGGAAGGTGGTGCTGCACTCTCACACTGCTTGTGGGTTTCTTGTGGGCAGCTGGTTCATTGCTGGTAAAAGGAATACTAGACAAGATGGACCCTGGTTCTGATCCAGAAAGCCTGTTATGGTCTTAAGAGGAGGAGGAGGAGGTGGAGGCGGCAGCAGTGGCGGCCTGAAGTAGGCTGGCAGGATTTATTTGACAAAAGAATTGGGCAAGGAAAAAGCTGCCACCAGTAGGCTGGAGGCAGGAAAATTAATCAAAAGTGGCACAGTGCTCTGCATTTCTTTGTCACCATAGTTGCTGCTACCACAATCTCTGTGGTGGCACCCCACCTTTGGAATTCACTCCCTATTAACATTTGCCAGGCAACATCACTTCTACATCTGTTGGGAAAATTCAGCTAAATCCTGGTAGAAGAGGGATGCTTATGTGTCTTTGTGTTATAAAATTTCTGCACCCCTTTTTCTCAGGAAGCACCCCCAAAAAATTCCAAGCCAGGTTACTGTTTTGCATTTGCTGTTACTTTAACAAGTGGGACTTAATGGCTTCCCCAAGAAGCTGCCAGGGCTATTGTTTTGCTGATCAGTAAGAACTGGTCAGGCTGCCAGGTTAACAGCATTGCAATCACCCTCATTTGCATGCCAAGGCTCACAATAATTCCATGATCTGTTATGTTAACATTCTGCAATCAAATGCCATTGTACTGAGCCTCCTCTGCAGACCTCTCACTTTCTTCTGACTTTGTTCACCTTATTTCATTGTCAACTGCCTAATTGCTGGGCCCATGTGACTCAGAAACTATGAAATACTCTGTATATGTTCTAAAAGCTTGTAGTCGGTGGTGCAGACCACTACCTGGCAGCATGCTGTCATAAGCAACTGCAGGGATCCTGGGTGGTGATCTTCCAATAAAACTGCTGAGGTTCAAGGCGGAAGGGGTCTTTCCTAACTGAACCTGGTTTTCTTTGTTGTGGCTGCCATTGAGGGTTTCCTGACACATCACCAATTGAAACACTCTTATTCTGGAGTTATCTTGGTGATTAATTTGGTCTTAATAACAGGTCTTCTCCTTCATGGATCACTGCCTTGTCATGGCGAAGGGGCTTGCGTAGCTCAATGAAGCTATGAGCTATGCCGTGCAGGGCCACCCAAGAGGGACAGGTCATAGCAGAGAGCGCTGACAAAACGTGATCCACTGGAGAAGGAAATGGCAACCCACTCCAGCATCTTTGCCATGAAAACCCCATGGACAGTACCAAAAGGCAAAAAGATAAGACGCCGGAAGATGAGCCCCTCAGGTCAGAAGGTGTCCAATATGCTACTGGGGAATAGCAGAGGGCTAGTACTAGTAGCGCCAGAAAGAATGAAGCGACTGGGTCAAAGCCGAAAGGACACTCAGTTGCTGATGTATCTGGTGGTGAAAGGTGAGTCCGATGGTGTAAAGATCTATGCTCCATAGGAACCTGGAATGTAAAATCCATGAATCAAGGCAAGCTGGATGTGGTCAAACAAGAGATGACAAGACTGAACATCGGCATTGTTAGGCACGACTCTCCAGGCTATAGATTAGCATGACAAGACTAGCATATCAGGATGTCTATCAGCTGTCTCAGGGCATTCCCTCAGAAAATGGAAAAAAGCTTGCCAAAGGCATAACGGGCAAAGCTTTTCTAAAAGGTGTAAATTAAAAAGATAGACTTACTGCCAACCGATCCGCTTCTGTATATCACTTGCTTAACTGCTGCTATGTGATTTTGTAACTTCCCGTTGTCGCCATTGTTCTCATTCTTGTCAAAAACTGATTGTATTGTTCCCCATTTGCCGAAAGCTGATTGTGAAGGTATAAAAATCTCGTTCCAACTCTGTTAGGGACCGCATTCTTACTAGAATGTTGGTCCCTGCAGGTAATAAACTCCTCTTTAAATTTACCAACTGGTCTCTGGTCTCATCTGCAAAACTGCGAGTTACAACAGGCATCTTAGGAATCAGTGAACTAAAATGGACAGGAATGGGTGAATTTAATTCAGATGACCATCAGGTATACTACTGCGGGCAAGAATCCCTCAGAAGAAATGGAATAGCCTTCATAGTCAATAAAAGAGTAGGAAAAGCAGTACTGGGATACAATCTCCAGAATGACAGAATGATCTCAGTTCGAATCCAAGGAAAACCATTCAACATCACGGTAGTCCAGGTCTATGCCCCAACCACTGGTGCTGAAGAGCCTGAAGTTGACCGGTTCTATGAAGGCCTACAACACCTTCTAGAATTATCTCCAAAAAATGATGTCCTTATCATCATGGGGGATTGAAATGCTAAAGTAGGAAGCCAAAAGATAACTGGAATAACAGGCAAGTTTGGCTTTGGAGTACAAAATGAAGCAGGGCACAGGCTGGTAGAATTTTGTCAAGAGAATACGATGGTCATAGCAAACACTCTTTTCCAACAACCCAAGAGACAACTCTACACATGGATATCACCAGACGGTCAGCACAGAAATCCGATTGACTATGTGCTCTGCAGCCAAATATGGAGAAGCTCTATACAGTCAGTAAAAACTAGACCAGGAGCTGACTGTGGCTCAGATTATGAGCTTCTTGTTGCAAAATTCAGGCTTAAATTGAAGAAAGTAGGGAAAAGCACTAGGCTACTCAGGTATGACCTAAATCATATCCCTGATGAATATACAGTAGAGTGACAAATAGATTTAAGGAATTAGATCTGACAGACAGAGTGCCTGAAGAACTATGAACGGAGGTTCGCAACATTGTACAAGAGGTAGCACTATTTGTATTGTGTTTATTTATTGTTTGTAAGCTGTCCTGAGGCTCATGAGAATGGGACAGCATGCAAAAATTCTAAATAAATAAATAGCAACTAAAACCATCCCAAAGAAAAAGAAATGCAAGAAAGCAAAATGGCTGTCTGAGGAAGCTTTACAAATAGCTGAGGAAAGAAGGGAAGCGAAAGGCAAGGGAGAAAGAGAAAGATACACCCAACGGAATGCAGAATTCCAGAGAATAGCTAGAACAGATAAGAATGCCTTCTTAAATGAACAGTGCAAAGAAATAAAAGAAAACAATAGAATAGGGAGGACCAGAGATCTCTTCAAGAAAATTGGAGATCTTGCAGGAGGGAGCATCAATGGGTCTGCATGTCACAAGATTTCCTACTCCCGTTAGCCTGCCATGTCATCTGGATTTAGTCATGGCATTTCTGTGTGGTACCTGTCGTTCCCAGTCTGTTACAAGCTCTCCAGACTTCACTGCATCTTCTCTAGTCACCTGGTCCCAGGATCACTATTTTACCATTGTAGGTATGGAAATGCCATGGAGACCCATAAAAAGAGCAGTCATGGAAGCAGCTACTCAGCCATCCATCCTCCGTTCTCAGTGCCATATATCATCATCTGCTTTATTTCTATTAGCTGAATAATATGCCCATCGCTCTGTTTACTTTTGGAAACAGGGAAAAAGCAGGTAAATGCACACAGGGAGAATGGGAAAGTTCTAGCAAAGGTGTTTATTATGATTTAATAAAAATCCTTTCAAGGCCGGAGTGGGTTAGGAAGCATTGCAGAGATGCAGATGGACTTGGGAGGGGAAAGAGGAGGAACCTGCCTCAAAACCCCAGCAGACCAATCAGGACAAGGCTGCTGAGGTCTGTGGAGAGCAGTAGAGTAAGGAAGGAAATTTTGCTAATGGGGGCTGCTGTGATGCACCAGGAAGGGGCATTGGTGGTGAGTGTGGAAAGCATGTTGCCCTGGGAGCCACACAATTCCGACTTAAGTTCAAGCAAAAATCCACCTGCTGTGGAAGCCATGCAGGGTTGTTTGCTGTGATGTGTGAACCTGGCCTGGCCCAGAATTGGATTTGCACATGATAGCAACTCATCATGGTGATTTACTCTGATTTGTCCTTGGGTCTATTTTCTTGCCTTAGGATGACCAGGCGTTTAATTTACAGTTTAAAGTTCAAGAACCCTGAGAAGGGAGAGCAGGAACCTTAAAATAAGCCATCAAGAGGTGGAGCTGGCACAGAGGCCTCAATCTTCCCAACCATGTGCTCAAGGAAGGGTAGAGAACTCACCTTTAGAATGATATCCTCTGCTCAAACACCTGTTTCTTGCCTTCAACCTGCATGCTTACCTCCAAGTTCCTACCTCCTGTCTCACCTGGGTCAGCTGCCCATAGCTCAGAACTGGCAGTTGTATGATGAACAATAATTATGATTTTATGTCGTTCTGTATCTTTGCTGAGCCAACTTACTGTCATTGACAACTGATACCGGGGTCATTATGGAATATAATGTGATATAAATAGCATACACATAGTTAAATTTCAGATATCATTCAGTATTGTTTTCTACACAGAATTATAGATGAGTGGTTCTGAAGAGCCCTCTGGGCATCTCTTAAAACACCAGGGCAGTAGCCAGCCTGAAAGTTTGGGGAGCACCAAAGAAGTTGCAGGGGCAGCTCATCTGGTTACAAGTCTTCTGAAGACAAAATTGAAAACATTTTTTCAGTTATTTGTTTGTTTAAGAAAAAGGACAGAGAAAATTTCAGGGGAGCCAACCCCCACAGCCCATCCCAACCCACAGACATGTAAAACATGGCATTCTGCAGTTTATTTTTAAAAGGTGATTCATAGACCCTCTTTATGAAAGGGCAATACTTTGCAATCTAGAGTGTTATGTGTATTTCTTAAGAGGGAAAATAAGTTGCTTTGTTAGACATACCTCCAATTGTTGCAGCAGTGGGTGAATTTGCTGAGGAGTGAATCATAGGAAGCAATGGAATCAATTAGTGGAAAACCTTTCTCTATATATGGAGTACAGAAATAAAATGTCTTCAGATTGCTATCATTTAATTACATTGTGGTCTTGGCACCAGTCTCCCTAATCGAAGCCAAGCTGATTTGATTTCTGCTCAGTGGACTCCAATTGCTTAAAAAACAACTTATCTAATGCTTTTAATTACAAACGCATGCATTTGTGGCCACGTGATCCCAATACCTGAGATTTTTCAATCATCCTATAATCCATATACCCACAAGTATTTGGAATGAATGTGTTGCATTATCCTGCAGAAATAGTTTGAATGCTTTATTATCATCTTGCACTTATTATTTATTTCTTTACTTTTTAAGGTTTGTAGCCATTCAAATAATGCACTTTAGAAGCTGGTGTCACTGTGGGAATTTTGCTTGCCAGCTTTTAGAAAACTTTGGAAAGCTGCTATCTCTGCCACCAGTAGTGCCGCCTGGACATGCTTTGCCCAGGGCTCCTCAAACCGGAGCTAGTTCTCTCATTCCCTTCAGCTCTGGGTGGGGGGCTTCCTTCCTTTAACAATTTGCTTGCTGCTGCTTGGGCCAGTGACAGTGCAGACTGAATTCTGCAATGATGGAAGCCAAGTTCCTTTTTTCTGTTGCTTGGGACAGAAGCTGGCTGCCTCTGGAGGCCACTATTTTACTTTCCTAGAATGCCCTGAATGTTACATCATTCCAAGGCAGAAGTGGTGGACACAGCAACAACAACAACAACAACAACCTACCATTAATTATTGGCTGACATTTTTCCTGGACTGATGCAACATCTGTGATGAGAGCTGGTCTCTCCCTACCTTTAGCCTCTCTCCTTGTCCCTTAACATCTGCAGGAAGACCAGAGGCTTCCATTCTTTTATTATGTTAATGCAGACCAGCCAGGACTGGCTTTGTAATAGGAAGATGGCAATGTGAAGGCTGTTAGCAAGAAACATCCATCAAGAATGAGCGGACTAATTTGAGATTTGAGTTCTGCTCATGCTAGGAACAGATTCCAAACTGAATTCTTGCCCTCCCTTCCCCACCAGAGTTAGCACCACCCTCAGGGAGGTTCAAACTGCTTGTAGGCCAGACAGACAGCAGTACAGATGAGAAGATTCTCAGAATCCAGCTGTCTTGAGCTCATCAGACTTCTTTTCCATGCATGGCCCTAGCCTGGGAAGCAAACCAAGCCAAGGTCATGCCCACAAACACTCAGGAACATTAACAGGCCCCTTCTTTGCACTTTATTATCCCACTAAGTTCAAAAAGCCCACAATGTGTGTGGAAGCAAAAATTCTGCTTGTGCAGCAGGCATGCAGCATATGTGCAAGCTGGGCTCACTAGTTATACTTGCACAACCCTAACCGTTGGACTTGCTCACTGCTGGACACTGGTGAATAGCTGGACTTAGGGCAGAGAGAAAGCAGGTCAGAGTCCAGGGAGCCCAGCCAGGAAAAATAGATGGATTACCACCCCTCAAACCAGATTCCTGACACATTGCTAGATAGTGGGAACACTGGATTTTACTTAATTGGCTACCTCTCTCGATCTGGTGTTAAACAATGAGACAATTAAGTTATATCCCTCCTCCTTTCCTGTTCCAGATGGGGGAAATGTGCCTGGATCTGAAACTTTACCTAGTTATTTTTTTCTGCCACTGTTTCCACAATGGACATTTTCTGGGAGACACCCTTGAGCATGTCCCTCACAACAGAGTCCATCTCCTTGTCGCTTATCGAAGAAGACACCCTTGGGAATGTTCCTCAGGCTGAGATGACTTGGATGCTTTTCCCATGGCTAGCTTTGGGTATACTTGAGAAGAACCAGCTGCCTCCCTCTGACCACAGTCTACGTGAAACCATGCAGAGCTTCATTCCCAGCATGATCCTAACACTGTATATGCCGACTAGGCCCTAAATCAGATTCTTCTGTCTCTAAATCAGACTCTTCCCCTGAGACTGTGGCATTAGAGAAGGAATGACATCGACTGAGAATATCACCGCTCTTATCTGGACCAGACAGAAAGGCAGGTGATGAAGCAGAGTGTGATGGTGAAGAGAAACTTCAGGGGGTTCTTGCCAGTGTGCCCCTGCCTGAGTGTGGGCCCTGGCAGATGCCAACCATACCCTCCTCATGATACTAGCCCTGAACCTGGGAATGAAAATGGCAGCTCCCTTCAGCTCCCGGGGCAACCATCAAGGAGCAAGCTCGCCCCATCTGACATGTGGTACAGTGAAGTCCCTTTGTCCCCATTCATGACTTTGTGTCTTCATTTCAGAGCAAAGGAAAACTGACAGAAAAACACTCCATTTGGTGTGATGTTTCCTTCATTCTGAAATTAATGCATACCCTTTTATATTGTGGTGTGGCTGCTAAGGGAAGCAAAGTGACAAGTGAGACTCAGATATCAGAGCAAAGAGAGGAAAGCCAGCTACTTTGGGGTGACTTATCAAAATCTCTCTTGGATCTTTCATCAGTGCAAATTGCTTTTCAAATCCCATCAGCCTGCTGGTATAACACTAATTACAGTTCTTTGCCAGTTTGCCCTGAATTATGACAGTCTTGTTATTACCCAGAAGAAAAGCATCCCATAAAAGAGCTCATAATAAACTGAAGTCTTTTATTAAAAATTAAATAGCAGGCATTATTAGAATCTATAAATTTAGCCAGCTGCCTTGAATCGGGGAGGTGGTTCTTTCCCCCGCTATAAATCTATGGACTTAACCAGAGATAAGGTCATAATTCTTTTTTAAAGAACCTTTTCATATCCTTCCTCTTGCACACTTTTGTCAGTTTTCCTGCAGCCTCAGTCCACATTTCATTTAGCACTGTGCGGCATGGTAGCATTCAATGCCCAGCCCAATTCACATGCAGCAGTGATTCCTCCCTCCCTAAAGGCCTCAGAGACACAAAGCAGAACCAACAGGCGGCACTAAGAGGAGCTCTTGTGTGAACTGGCACCATCCAGGTCAGAGGCTGTACCTGTAGTCACCACACATCCCTTGATCACAACCATACCCGTTATTTTGAGCAGCCTCAGTTTAGCGACACAAATCTCACCACTCTTACATGCAGCCTTCAGAGCAGGAATGGAGTGATCTAAGTTATACATAACCGGGTGAGGAGAAGAAACCACCATTGCCATTTTGATAAGGGTTGAGAGATGGTGGAAATCACCTGGAGGGCACAGGTAGCTCTGTCCTGGGCACCCCAATTTCCTCCCGAAGTGTTGAATGGCCATGATGGATGGGGTTGCAGTCCAACACACATGGAGGAGGCTGCTCTTTCTGATGACTCCTTATGTGGTTATAGTTTCATTGCCTTTCAGGTTCTGCTATTTGCCTTCACTTATTCTCTATCTGTTTATCTGCAAAGAAACTAAGCCAATGAGGGAGGCCATAAATCTCCAGCACACTTCTCTCCAAAAGACACCAAAAGAGAGCAAACACCATAATTTAGAACCTCCATGTTTACTTTTGTGGTGGGAACGGTTCATGCCATCCTCAATTTGTGGCATGAACATGCCGGCAGTAGTCATGTTTAGAGCAGTGGAATCAATGGGTCTTTATTTAGCCATAACTACTTTAATGCACAATCCCATGCATGTTTAAACAGGAAAAAAAGGCCTACAACTCCCAGCATGCCTTCACCAACATGGCTGGATGAAGCTGCTGGGAGCTGTAGGCCTCCTTTCTGTCTAAACCTGTATCAGATTGCGCCCTTGAGCCCCACTGATCTTTACTGCAAGTGTCAGTAAGTCTAGAGCCAACCTTGCACTTCTCCAGCTTCTCCTTTTAAAAACACCCCATGGAGAAAATTGAACAGATTGCATAATTAATTTTATTTATGACCTCCTCCTCAATGAAATTGACGGTTTTCTAAACACACATATGGTTGCAATAAGTTATTTACTCACGGATGGCCTCCACTGGGGGCACATGAATTTCAGCACATTCCGTTCCCCGCAGCAGACATGTGCAAGACACTTCTACCCATGCGGGTCCCTTCCAGCTGATCGAGATCCCAGTCACTGCTGAGTCTGCTTGGCAACTTCATCCTATGATTCTAGGAGATCTCCCAAGGGAAAAAATCATTGCTTTTCTTTCAAAATGCTCCTTGCACTCCATGCTGTGGTCTGGATGTGCCCTGGTGTGCCAAGACCATCGCTTGTGTCTCTGAAGGCTTTGTGCGGAGCTGTTCGCTTCTGTTCACCAGTGAAAGGGACATGCTTAGGGGAAGGTATCGTCAGTTTCATTAATACCATTTCCTCCACTGCCCCCTACTGAGAGTAAATTAATCTCCCACTTGCTGTGTTGCTGTTGTTTAAAAAAAAAGTTCAGAGTTGCAAAATCCAGAGTATTTGGGATTGTTTTCCCTTCAGTTTGAGAATTTCTTAAAAGAAAGAGCTTGCCTATGCCATTTCTACACATTCAAAAGGTTTTATCCATTCAACATGTATTCCCATTGCATACCCTTTTAAAAACTTAAGCTTATTAATATGGATGGCTTGACTTGGCTAAGCAGTATCAGTTCAAGACAAAACTATTACATGTAATCTTTGTAGTGTCAAATGGCTATCAGCAGCTGCACTGTGTGCTGGCTCAAAGCCAAAGAAATGTATGGTGGAAATTCAGGGGAAACAAAGCTAAATAAAAATGGTCCTTCTATATACTAAAAGCACATAATGAGACAGGTATAGAAATTCAGGATGCTAGCAAGGCAAGTTTTGTTCAACTATTCTTTTGAACGAAAATCAAGATAGGTGAAGAGGGGCTGTGTTGTTTACTTGATTCTCTGTGCTCCTCCAGACCAAGTATTTACACCCTCTTTTGACCACAGGACTTTTTTACTGACTGTACATTCACGAACATACCAGGAGAGCACAGCAACAGCTCAGCCAACGGCCAGAAAGTCGTTCAGTCTCATTTTTGTGAAATTGCCTATTTTCTCCTAAGTTTACATGCTTCCACAATTTGGAAATAGAAAATGAGTACAGGTTGTTTAAATTATTTATTTATTTATTTATTTATTATTTACTGCATATCTTGACTTTTTTCTTACAATGGACACAAAGCAGCTTACATAATACTCTTCCTCCTGCTCTCAATCTTATCCTCACAACAACCCTGTGAGGTAGGTTGGGCTGTCTCTGTGACTGACCCAGTCACCCAGATGTCTCCATGGCTGAGCAGGCAATAGAAACTAGATTGCCTGAGTCCCGCTCTTGCTCTCTTCCACACTACACAACGAAGCTGATGCAAGTTTCTTAAAAGAAGAAAATGACTTCAGATATGCAGGGCGATTCCTCTCTATCCCACCCTGAACTCAGAATTGTATGCATTAAGTGCTCTGATGAATTCCCTTTTAGAAGTGAGTTGGACCTGTACAAACTTTATTTTAGAGACAGAAATATTCTGAGCAGCTTTGGCCCATTCTCAGCATTCACCAAAATAGATCTGTCAATATTATTTAAGAAGCAATCTTTTCTTAATAAGATTATACTTCACATAACTGATTATGCAAGAGGGTTTTTATTACAAAATCATGACATAAACTGTTTGATAGATGTTGTAGTGTGATTATTGTCTGATTATTTAGAGTGCAATCCTGTGCATCCTGAAACAGAAAGAGTCTGACAGCTCTCAGCGCTGCCCAGCTGGCATGGAAAGGGCCTCAGGTCTCAGGAGGAATTGCTAGATCTTGCCATAGCTGCGCTCAGCATCTGTGGCCTAAGGCAAGTTGCCCTTCTCTGCCTCATCATAGAGCCAACATTGCCCTGAGGCTTACAACCTAAAAGACAGGGAAGGAAGAAGGGATGGGAATGGGAGAGTGTTATTATTCGTGAATCATGATGTGATAAATATGTTTTTGATAAATCTTTCAATTCAATTTTGTAAGTCCAGAGACTAAACACTGAGGACAGCTAGCCAATGAATTCCTTCTGTGATAAATCCTTCTTGGATTAGTGCATGAAACATGCAAACTTGGATTAGTACATGTAGCATCCAGCTTTGCCTGGAGTGAATAAATACCACATTTTAAAGCATGTCAAAACAATGGATTTTTCTGCTAATCCCCCTTTATCTAAACTAAAGCCGCATCTTTTTTCCAAGGCAGGGGCAATATGCCTTTGCAAGTGGAACAGAGGGGTGTGTGTAGGTGTGTTCTCTGGACACCTCCCTTCACTGTTATCAGACTCTTTTGGTGTTATCAGCACCAAAGTTTCTCCCAGTTAAAATCTAGGCTCAAGGTAGAGTTTTCAACTATTTCCCCCCTATTTTAGATGTTTGCCCTTCTTGATCCTGTTCACCAACACTGTCAGGAGCTTCATGCTTCAAAGGGCTTCATTCCAACCTGGCACATGATTTGCAGAAGGTGGTGTTGGGGAACATTTGCTCTGCAGCCTGGCATGTATGCAATGTAGTTCTGTATGGCTGTATTTTCTCCCCAGATTAGATCAATATGCTGCTAATGCTCAGCTTTTGAAATTATTTCTCCTCTTCCTCTTATTCCAGTGAGACAGGTTCCGAACATTTATGGAGATCACATTCAAAGATGCCGTTCAAAGAAATACTTCACAGAATACCAATACTGGGAAGAGGAATTAGTTTTAAGAGCAAGCATGTGTCAGTCCAAGCTTAGGCAGGATCTGGAAGTGACACGATTACAGAGGGCATAAAGCAAGGGTGGACAACTTGCGGCTCTTACTGCTGTTTTGGCTTTTAACTCCCATCGTCCCTTGCCAGCAAAGCCAATGGTGAGTGATCACAGGAGCTGTAAGCCAAAGAGAGGGTGAGCCAAAAGCAAATGGACACTGAAGAGCAAAGCGAAGGAAATTCTGCTTATGTCAACCCAACTGGTAAATCTTGGGCTGTGGAGCTGTCCCATTACTGTCACAGCCCATATAGTGCCTCTGAATTTCCTTGACATTTTGAGATCTTTGGCAGATCATATTCAGCCATGTGTTCCCTTTGTAACAGCATTTCATGTGACATTTTAAAAACTACATTAGGCTCATTCCATCCTATTTCCATGCCAGCTTTTTTTTTTTTTTTTGGTACATCCCCACAAACGTTCATACTTTTAATGCATGGATCTAAATTTAGGATTTTTTAAATGCATGATTTAAAAAAATCCAAATAAACATCTTTTTCTAAGCATATCCATTTCTGCTTTATATAAGGCACTTTTCCTTATATACTATGGTTTTGTGTTATTTTTCCATTGTATGCATGTTGTTCCCATTTCCTCCTATTATTCATAGTTATATGCAATACGGATTTGCAAACTGCATCGTAGTTTGGGCAACTGCAAATATTTTCATTAACACTGTAGGTTCAGGAAGTACAAATTTGGTAAGCTCATATTAAAATTTGAGCTCAACTAGTTTCTCACCTATTTGTAAAAAGAGATTTAGGGTGTAAACTATGCATGTTATGACAGAAGAAGGTGTTAGAACTCTCAGCATTCCCCAAACAGCCCTGTTACCTGGGAAATACTGGAAGCTGTTGGACTTTTTTCTGTCTAAAGACACAGCACTGCAGCTTTAATGTATACTTGTAATCATGCATTCCCTTAGTGTTTTAAAACATGCTTTGTTGTCTAATCTTTGCAGGAAAAACACCTTAGAGAATTCTCTCTGTATGTCATAATTATCCAGTGGCAATACAACATTTGTATATGCATGGTAAAAATATACAAGCAAACAGCAGACTCCCTTACCGACTAAGCTGATCAGTAATAACAATTTCAAATAGAGAAACACAGAGATTCTTTTAGCAAAACTGCCTGATGTGAGCTTATTTGTCAGTATTATAGGATGAAAGAACTCATTCTGTACTTCTTAACATTGTTCTTCCCTGCATGTGAATAGAGTGCCCTCTCGTGTCTAAGTTCTGACACCATATAACACAGACATGGGCTCTTTGCAGCATCATCTCAGAGCTAAGATCAATTCTTATCTGCAGTTGACATCTGCAAAATCCCTTACAATCTTTGATTCTTTCATGCTGCACTTGGATTCTTTCAAAGTGCTCCATGATCTGATCTGATCTGATCTGGGCTGGAAAGCAGGAGAGTGTGCAATGTTAATAAGGAAAGTTTGCAAAGGAACAAAGGTAGCTGCTTTTTACAGTGTAACTGCTATTGGTCCATCTAGCCCCAT
The DNA here is from genome assembly GCF_004798865.1 of Varanus komodoensis. Lineage (NCBI taxonomy): Eukaryota > Metazoa > Chordata > Lepidosauria > Squamata > Varanidae > Varanus > Varanus komodoensis. The sequence goes on from NW_025335548.1 coordinate 4,310,022, forward strand.
ATTGCCCGCACTGACCAGCAGAAGCTCTCCAGATACATATATATGTGATGCAAAAGTCGAAGTTTTACTAATTTTAAATGATACATACACAGGAAATAACTTGCAGTGGAAAGAGGAAAAGCAACAGAGAAACATTTGTGCAGGACTAGGGGCCGTTTTTCATCCCAAGAGCCAGAGTAATATCAGGGAAGCATGTTGAGGGCCACATCCAAGCAGCAGGCAGGGTCAGAATCCTTCATACAAACATGCACCCAGAGGGAGAATGGCAGAATTGTTCCTGGCACCTCCAGGCTGAACCAACTCGGTTCATCCCTCACTTTCCCTGTCAGGAAAGGATGCAGCAAGAGCAGTCTCTGAGGACCTGCAGTGGCGGCTGCAGTTGATCTGGCCTCTCTCTGTCCTCGCCCCTTTCCAAGGGATGGGGTTGCAGAGAGAGAAAGGGGCTTCAACCAGGGCTCCCATGGGGCATCTGGGAAAGCCTGACAGGCCCACCTCTGATCCGTGGCTTCTAGGCGTATCAGTAAACCTGTAACATTCTTTTATTGAATGCACACAGTCAGGATAGCATCAAATCTCTCATGCTTTCTTGGTTTATTTAACTATGTGAAGTATTTATTGGCCACTTTCTAGAGCTTCGCCCTGCCAAAGCAATATACACAGCAAGACAGTGGAGATCTTAAACAGTAGTACTGTGCAGTTCAAAAATCCAAAAACATCAGCAGAGAAACAAGTTTTAAGGAGAGACAACCTGGGACAAATCATGCATTTTTCCCAACCTTTGACTAATTATGCTTTACATTTCATATTATGGAGCCTTGTAATTTGTAATATTGTCATGTTTCATAGTTTCTTTTTTATAATGTATTGTAAAATTCTCTAAGATTTTAAAGCAAGAAAAGTATATGGGAGCAATTCCATGGCTGATAGACACTATCTCACTGGGCACCGGAAAGATTGGGTCTCTGCTGGGACCACAGAAAAGCCTTCCAAGGGCACACTGAACTGTCCATCTATGGAGGGATCGCTCTATCCTCACAGCAGGTGCAGTGCATTTTGTACTGGCTTGGACCCTGAAGACGGACATTCCAGTTTACTTAAATTTGTGCCACAACAGCAATACTTTGCACCTTCACAGAGTTAGTTATCTGGCACTCATCAAGTGCTAACAGTGCCAGTTATACCCATTTCAATTCCAGGCTGTAACATGACAAAATGTGAAAAGTCGGGGTGGGGGGTGAATACTTTTGCATGGCACTGTAAATATGGGACATGCTTCACACGATCTAAGACCCTCTTTGATTGCTTGGGTAAATCCTGGAGTTTTGACTAGGATGAGGACTCAATCCTATGCATGTTTAGATAGAAAAACGTCCTGGTTGGGTCAGGAACACTACAACTGGTAGGGCCTTCCTCCAGCATAGGATTGTTATCAGTCTTGTCACACTTCACCACTCCTTTTTTCTCTTTTAGCAAAACTCTTTGCTGAAGTAATATGCAATAATATTTGAATTAAACATTTAGTATAAGCAATACTCAGCACAAAATAGTGGCATCTTCCAGAGAGTTTAGCCCCAGAGCTACCAAAGAAAATTAGAATTTGGGTTTAATATCCAGTTAACAACAAAGTATAACTATAATGTCCCTTCTCAGGTTAAACAGGTTATATTATTATTTATTCCATTTCTAATCCATCCAACAGCCAAAGCTCTCTGGACAGTTCATAACAACTCATAAAAAACAAACTGCAGTACAATGGAACAGCATAAACATTTCAGTACATGAAAATTAAAGCAATTTAGACAAAAGATTATTTCAAAAAATCAAGCAAGACCATTATAAAGCCCAACCACCACATGCAATCTAATGCCACTAAATGCTTCAGAGAAGAGGACAGTCTTAACCAGCCACAGAAAGGTGCCCAGCAGGCCTCAGTAGGGAGATCATTTCTTAATCGGAGGGCCACCACCAAGACGCGACTCCCCCTGGTTACTACCCTCCAAGCCTCCATTGGAGGTGATCCTCAGAGGAAGGCCTGAGATGAACACAGTGTTGGGTAGATTCAGATCTGGAGAGGTGCTCTGGCCCTGAGCCATGTAATATTTCTGAGTAACCGGTTATAATTAAATGCAAGATGCATTTTGGATTGGTCTCACATTTAATGCCACTGATCTAGTAAAACTTAATCATCCATTAGCAATGAGCAAGCTTAAGGAAGACTTCCAGCAATGCCTTAGTGCCATCAAACTTTTTGTTGTTTCTGCAACAATGGGAGAAATTATATCTTTTATGGTTAAGTTGGATACATATAATATAAAATGACAACTTTTCTTTCAAACAGTGCCGACTTAATTATATTGAAAGATGATGAAATGCTGTCAGACTTTTATTTCTGCAGTAGGGGGGTGCAAGAGTATGCAAACTGGCAGGAACACCTGTTACAATGAACACAGGAAGAAGGGAAACTTTCCCAGAGGTGTGGCTCACATGCAGCATTTTATGCAACAGGCTTCAAGAAAGTGGGGAAACACTCGAGAACCATTAAGATGAAATAGCAGGAGCTTCACTCTCAACACCAATATTTCACTGAAGAGAAAAATGTTTAGTATACTGAGCCCTACAACTTGCTCTGCCCAGGAGGAGTGGCATGCAGGTAGCTGCTTTATATCAGATCAGACTATCCAAGAATTGCCTAAGCACTGACCAGCAGGAGCTCTCCAAATTTTCAGGGAAGGGGCCTTCCCACTCTACCTGGAGAGTCTGTGGACTGAAACTGGAACTGTCAGCATGCAAAGCATATGCTCTGTCAGAGCCACGACCCTTTCCCTATTGCCAGTCATGCCAGAATTCACTCACACGCATAAATTAAGGACATCTCAACCAGACATACCCCTTTCTGCTCTTACATTCTACTATACTGAAATTCCATCCTGCTAAGAAAGGGGAAGGGCAGGGAGTGGGGGAGGGGAGGGTCTGGAAAAGATCAGAAACATTAGAAAGTTTATCAATTTTCCAGAAATCTCTTTGGAGAAAAGAGGGATGCTTTCCTTCAATTTTCCCTCCTGCCCCATTCCCCCCCCCACACACACACCTTCACATCTATAGTCGTCCTCAGTGCAGTAATAGCTTAGCAGCAGGGTCAAGTGCAGGTAGCATCTCTTTGCAAAGGCATGCTCGGAAGGGCAAGCCGGGTGGCTGCAGAGGGCTGTTTTCCCTGTTCTATTGTTTTGTCCAAACAGGAGTAACTTGCTGTGCAAATGACAAATCCAGCCAAGTGGCTTTTCCCGGAAGAAGCACACACTGGGGCATGGGTTTCCTTTGCCTTCCCTCTTCCTCCTTTCCAGTTTAAATAAACGGAGGGAGAGATGCTTCCTTCCTCTGGCTCTGCCACTTGAAAAGTGGAATATAACAGAGAGGACCAGCTGGCTTTCTTGACCTTTCAAAAGGAGAGAACCTTCCAGCTATTTAGATTGCATTCAATGAAAAGGGCAACTGATATTGCTGGGGTCCCTGCTACATGAAGTGTGAGAAAGATCACGGCCGCTAGTTTTGCCTTCTTTCCTTGGGTGGTGAAATAGCTTATGGAGCTGCTAAGAAAGAAGCAAGAACAGTAGTCTGCGGCTATGTTGGGCTTAGGGCTTAAGTCCAGGCCCTACAGCTTAGCTCCTCCCACCAAGAACAGCGGGTGATGGGTTCAGGGACAGGTGATGGGTTCAGGCTCAGCATCAACACCTGGGTCACAGTAGGCCCATCAAGGCCCACCAGCTCCAACATCAATGGCTGTTATATCCTTCACTCTCATTTTCATATATACTCTATAGCCAGAGGAAAGCCAGCAGGACATGTTCATTTTAGTATTTTCACTCAAAAAAAATCCTTTTCTACCAAAAAAGGAGAAATTCTTCCAAATAAACACATTTAGCATCAGGACAGCAGAAACAAATTCTGCTGTAGACATTACACTATGATTTGAAAGTGCAAGATTTCACATGCTTAGGGAGTAATCCTATGGGTTCCTGGACTGCAGGATAGCTCAGGGTTCTACTTATGACCTTGGAAAAATACTCTGAGATCATAGCTGGGATTTCAGCCTCACAGGTCCCAGCTTGTACGCGTCTTTCTGCACTGGCTGACCTCCAAATAGAGCACTCTAGGGAGAACTGAGTCAGCACCTTCCCCCAAAGAATCCCTGTGATGCCTGAACTTTCCCTTCTTGCAAGAAAAACATTCTGCCTTCTCCTGCAGTCTCCCTGCCCTCCATTGGATCCTCATGATCCTCTGAGATCAGAGACCTGCAGGAGCCACCCCAGATGGCACCCTTAGATGTACTTTCAGGTCAAGAATGGCAAGCAGTTGGGTGTGGCTGTTTACTCTCACATACAGGTACAGTTGTTAAGCATGAAATGGTAGTGGGTGGATAGCCCAAATTTTTAGGAAACAGCTGATTTAGCTTTATTGGACTTGCTGGGAAGGCTATTTAGAAATTGCTAACTCACCTCTCTCAAAGTGATATATAGCTGGCATTTAAAAAAAAAAAGTTGTCAGGATGATCTGGGTGGTATCCAAAATAAAATAAAATGCTGAGGTAAAGCCCTAACACTGGAGCCAAAGAGTCACTTGAGTAATGAACAGAGATATAACTATGTCATTCCAGGTTAAAGTGTACTTAATTTTTTTCACTTACCTATTATTTATTGATTGTGAGCTGTCCCAAGATGCCACGCATAAGGGACAACATATAAAGGTTTTAAATAAATAAATGAAATCAATTTCTATGCCATCCCATAACCTAAAGGTTCTCTATAAGTGAGTAAAAAAATTCTATGTGGTATACAAATTTTAAAAAGCTTAATATAGCTTTGGAGCAAGGTGTTGGAACGGGTGGTGGCAGGACAACTTCAGGTGCTCTTGGATGAAACTGCTTATCTAGACCCATTTCAGTCCGGCTTCAGGCTCGGGTACGGTACTGAATCTGCCTTGGTCGCCCTGTATGATGACCTGTGCAGGGAGAAGGACAGGGGGAGTGCGTCCCTGTTGGTTCTCCTGGACCTCTCAGCGGCTTTCGATACCATCGACCATGGTATCCTCCTGGCTAGGCTGGCGGGGTTGGAAGTAGGAGGCACTGCTTGGCAGTGGTTCCATTCCTACCTTGAAGGCCGATTCCAGAAGGTGGTGCTGGAGGACTTTGGCTCTGCGCCATGGAAACTCTGCCATGGAGTACCACAGGGGTCCATTCTGTCCCCCTTGCTATTTAACATCTACATGAAACCGTTGGGAGAGGTCATCAGGAGGTTTGGGCTGCGGAGTCATCAATATGCTGATGACACCCAGCTCTACCTCTCTTTTTCAACTAATCCAGGTGAGGCAGTGGCTGTACTGAACCAGTGCCTGGCCGAGGTAATGGGCTGGATGAGGGCCAATGAACTGAAGCTCAATTCAGATAAGGTGGAGGTTCTGTTGGTCGATGGTTCGAGCTCCTGGGTAGGTGACTTGGGCCTTGCCCTGGATGGGGTTGTACTCCCTCTAATGGACAGGGTCTGGAGCTTGGGAGTGCTCCTCGACCCAGAGCTGTCCTTGGAAGCTCAAGCAACAGCGGTGGTGAGGAGCACTTTCCTTCAGCTTCGGCTGATCCATCAGCTGTGTCCCTACCTGGAGGAAGATTGCTAGCAACAGTAACACATGCATTGGTTACTTCCCGGTTGGACTTCTGCAACGCGCTTTACATGGGGCTGCCCTTGAAGACAGTCCAGATACTTCAGATGGTTCAAAATAGAGCTGCCAGGATGCTGTTGGGGACTGGGCGTTATTCTCATATAACCCCAGTCCTCTATCAGCCCCATTGGCTTCCCATCAAAGTCTGGGCTCAATTCAAGGTGCTGATTATTACCTATAAAGCCCTAAATGGCTTGGGACCAGGATACCTTAAGCAACGCCTTTTTCCCTATTTGCCCTCCTGCCCCCTGAGATCCGCAACAGAAGTCCTCCTCCGGGAACCCTCTGTGAAAGATGTTAGGAGACGGAGTACCTGGAGGAGGGCCTTCTCTATGGTGGTGCCCCAACTATGGAATGCACCCCCCAAAGAGGTCCGCCTGGCGCTATCATTATATGTTTTTCGGCGCCAGGGTAAGACCTTTTTATTTAATCAATATTTTAAAATGTTTTAATATTGAATTTTAGTATTGTATTTGCAGCCGGAGTGGGTCGTCAATTTATTTATGCTGTTAGCTGTCCAGAGACGTTAGTAATTGGATGGCATACAAAATTCATAAATAAATAATATAGAGATGTCTAGAAACATTTAGGGTGCAATCCTAGGAAAGAGCTCTATAATTCCCAACATTTCCTTGCCAGCTATACTGATTGAAAAACACTGGGACTAGTAGGTCATGTTCCTGTCTAAACATGTGTAGGAGTACATCTTGGAAGACTTAAGTTTAATTAGCACATTTGGAGTAAGAGGTTATGTTCTCAATGGTATGATTTAGAACTGATGTTATCTAGCCCTCAAATGTGAGGCAGTGCAATCCTATGGCCCTGAGCCAGCGTCTAGAAGGCTATAGGATTTTTCAGACTCTTGGTTCTGACATCAGAAAACAGTGCCAATGTTGGAGCTGGGACTCCACACTTAGAGGCCCTTTTCTCTCCCTTGTAGCTGTCCCAGAAAGGACAGCACCAGCTGCTCTGTTTCATGGGTATTCTGGAAGGCAGCAGACCAGTGTAGCTTTTATTATCCTGGAAGTACCTCTGCCTTCTCCCCTCCCACTCTGAAGTGAGGGCCACTGTGGTATAATGATTAAGTGTGCAGGATTAAGGCTCAGGCAACCTGGGTTCTAGTCCCCGCTCAGTCATGGAGCCACCTGGGTGACTTTGGGCCAGACACACTCAGCCCAACCTACCTCACAGAGGAGTTGTTGTGGTGATAAGTTTGAGCAGAAGGACAAGAATGATATAAGCTGCTTTGAGGAAAAAAACAGGATAGAAAAATTAATAAATAAGTAGCTATGTGCTGCAGTTAGATAGCTGAAATCATCTAGTTACTTTACAGGGCAAGAAAAGCATGGTTAATCTTCACCTCCATGTTCCTCCTGCCCTGCACTGAATACCAATAATCCTCTGTATTGACCTTATAATGAGGTAGCAGAGCATTGGGAAGCATGTGGCCCTAAAGATGTTGCAGTACAATTTTGGAGAGAACAAGCAGCAGAATTTGGTAGAAATTTCATCTTCTTCTCCCAGACCTTGGTAGTCCTAATCCAAATCGGGGCCCTGTGCATTCCCACAGGATTAAATAGAACCACCAGTCTCAGCTACACACTGCCTGAGTAGCATAAAGTAGAGTTTGGCCCTGAGAAGAGGGTTCCAAGAGGGACAAGGTTTTGTTGGGAAAATTTGGGTAAATCCTGTCTGAAAAGCATTACTCCTGTGTGCCTTTGCATTGTGGGATCAAATCCTGTCTTCCTTCTCAAAACCAAGCTGTCACTGTTTAAAATGGCATTCCCCCCCTCCTTTCTCTCACCTTTAGCTGTAGGCTACAGTAGGCCATTTTAGCCCAAATATACATTATAAATATAGTCATCGTTGGAATTCAGTTAACAATAATCTTTTGATAGCCCAGAGGGCTTCATGTGCCCTGATCATGCAGAATGTTAAGGGTCTGAGCTCATCATGAATAGTTTCTAGTGGCTTGAATTTGCATGTCTGAGCAGACCTGGAGATGGGTTCAAGTTGCTCAACTAAAGTGTCAATACTAATCTCATTGTTACAGTGTGACTGACATTTCTTTATCTGTTCTGTATGTGATGACCTCAGAATCTTATTGTAATCTCTGCATTCTGTCATCAATTGCCCTGTACCTGTGTACCTATAAATGCCCTGTAATGGTGTTGAAGCTTTGCAGCAGGGTTCACCTCTGCCTGCCCGTGAGTGTACCGCGGGAACCTTGGGGTAAAACAATAAAGCCTCAGATGGTCTGGACGCTTGGTCTTTCCCACAAACCCGAGTTTTATTCCCTCTTCTCAAATTGAGATTCCGGGATTCTGACAGTTTTTACCGGTCAGTGGCATTTGGCATTCTTGGATTTGACAAGGAGTCCTAATGCTGCCATCTTTCCTTTGTAATCCTCTTGTGTTTCCCAAACCCTTCTACCACCTTTCCCCTCCCCTCCCCTTAAACAGGAAGAAAAAGCCACCAAACAGGAAAAAGCCTATAGCAGCAGCCTAAGCAAGCTGGTGACCTGATCCAAACCGGATACATTTGGGAGCTGTGCCAACTTCTCTTCTTTGGGTAACATGATCAGCAGTTGTAAGAGATGCTAATGAGCAAGCCTGAGACAAAGGCCAGAATTCTTCACCTCTTCCCCCAGTCCAACTTGCTAGCACTGTATTAGTTTAGTTTCCCTCTTCCTTTTACTATTTACTAACAGCCCATTCTGCGAGTGAGACGCTCAAATCATTAGAACACCTGCTGTGGTTAGCAGATGCAAACAGCAAGCACATGCACTTTCATAGTTTCTTGCCAGAGTTTCTCATAACTGCAATGCAAAAAGACATCATTATCAAGGGCAGCCAGGCAGGTTCCTAAACCTTCATCAGCCAAGCAACATCACTGGGCTGCAGTTCCTTATCTACCCTTTCTCATCCAAGCACTCTAAAAAGAAACAAAACCAACATCTGCCAGATACTACTACTATCCTGGGCTGTCCTGCATCGCTCTGCAGATGTGCATCGCAGTAAACCCCACAGGCAGGAGTGAGCAAACATTAAGACCAGGTTGTGGCGAGGCAGCAATATTTAGGGTGAAAGGAAGCCCCACTCTTTTCAAGAGGGTTGAAGAGAATGGAACTTCCTTACAAGTAGACTGGGCGGGGGTGTCAGAATCCCGGAATCTCAATTTGAGAAGAGGAAATAAAACTCGGGGTCATAGGAAAGATCAATCGTTATGAACCTCCGTGTCTTTATTGTCTATGCCAGGATCCCGCGGTTGACTCACGATAATGCATTACCGTCCTAGCAGAGATGAACTCGCTGCAAAGCTTCAATACCATTACAGGGCGTTTATAGGTACACAGGTACAGGGCAATTGATGACAGAATGCAGAGATTACAATAAGATTCTGAGGTCATCACATACAGAACAGAGAAAGAAATGTCAGTCAATCACACTGTAACAATGGGATTAGTATTGACACTTTAGTTGAGCAACTTGAACCCATCTCCAGGTCTGCTCAGACATGCAAATTCAAGCCACTATAAACTATTCATGATAAGCTCAGACCCTTATCTTGACTCTAAACATTCTGCATGATCAGGGCACATGAAGCCCTCTGGGCTATCAAAAGATTATTGTTAACTGAATTCCAACAATGACTATATTTAGAATGGATATTTGGGCTAAAATGGCCTACTGTAGCTTACAGCTAAAGGTGTAGAGCCAGTGTGGCGTAGTGGTTAAGAGCGCAGGACTGGGACTCAGAGGATCCGGGTTCTAGTCCCCGCTCAGCCATGGAGCCAACTGGGTGACTTTGGGCCGGTCACAGCCTCTCAGCCCAACCTACCTCACAGGGTTGTTGTTGTGGGGATAAGATGGAGGAGGAGAGAAGATGTAAGCTGCCTTGAGCCCTTTGTAGGAAAAAGGCAGGATATAAATCGCAATATAAATAAATAAATCGCAATAAAGGTGAGAGAAAGGAGGGGGGGGGAATGCCATTTTAAACAGTGACAGCTTGGTTTTGAGAAGGAAGACAGGATTTGATCCCACAATGCAAAGGCACACAGGAGTAATGCTTTTCAGACAGGATTTACCCAAATTTTCCCAACGGGCGAGACAATTCCCCCACCAGCATCCCCCAGCGCCCTTTCTTCTGTACTTGTGCGGCGAGAGCGCTTCGGCCGGGCCTAGGCAGGGATGGGAGAGGCCGTGAGGAAGGCGTCGCGGCGCAGGCCGCCGAAGAGGGCTGGCTGCCCCCACCAAGCTGCCTCCACCCCGGCGAATTGCTGAGATTCCCCTGGGGAGACCCGGCTCCAGGAGTTTCGGCCACGTCAGCCTTCCACCGAGCCTCGCGACTCCGCCCGCCGCCGCCTACTCCGGTTCAGAGCCGGATCCGCCGCGTCTCTTCTTTGCATCGCCACCCCAGGCTGCTCCGCGCGCGCCTGCCCGGTCCTGGCGGCGGCGCCGCTTCCTTCTCCTCCTCCTCTTCCTGCTCCGCCGGGGCAGCCACCCGCGGGCGGGAGAGACCCCCGAAAGCCCGGTAAGGCTTGGCACCCTGCTGCTCCCGCGGTTCACCGGCGAGCTCGAGCGGCCGGGGAAGGACGAGGGAGGCTGTCGCCGAGCAGGCGGCGCTCCGTGCTCTCGCTGCCGTCCCTCTGCAAGCCGCCCCCGCTCCGTGTGGCTCGCCGTCCCCCCCGGCTGTTTCTTGGCCCCTTAACTTTGAGGATTTCCCTTCTTGTTCCCGTCCCCCTCTCCGCCCCCCGTCCCCCTTTGGCCCCATTTTGCTGCGTAATTCCCCCCGGCCCCCCCTTGCCCCCCCCCCCCCCGGTTTTTGCCTTTTGCCCTCTTTTTGAAACCCCCCCCCCCCCCGAGAGGGTTGCTCCTCTATGCAGGCTCTTTCTTTTGGGCTGCCCTTTCCTTTCCCCCTCACTCCTCATAGCCTCCTGATGACTGACGCTTTCCTCTCAAATGCTTTCTCGCTGTAGCAGGTGAAGGAGGGGACCGCGGGAAACGATGCTTTTTTAAAAAGGGGGGTTCCGGGTTTTTTCTTGTTCTTGGAAAAAAACAGGCAACTTGAGCGGCGGGGAGCGCGTGTTTTGCTTTGTTTTGAATATTGAGTTTTGTTTTCCTATATTTCCCACAGGACTTCACCTTTGTCCTGGGAGGGGGGGGGGTCACACAAGCCCCTTGTGTGTTGGAAGAACATGTGTTGGGGTTGTGGTATAGCCCCTCACTCAGTCCTGGGTAAAGATGTCCTACACTGCTGAGCAGATCTACAATGGGGAGGAGTTGTCCTGATTGGCACAGGCTCCCCCATTTTCTGCAGCAGCTGTGCATGACTACTTAGGTACTCTCATAGGTCCCTCAGGGTCATTGCATTAGAATGAATTGTGGGAGATTCAGGACAGAAAAAAAGAAAGAACTTCTCCACAGCACATGGTTCAAGTATAGAATTCATTTCCACAAGATGTGAACAGTCACCACTTTGGACAGCTATAGCAGAGTGCTGTCGAGATGGCCATCAAACCATGCTCTGGGACTGCAGAGTTTCATTAGGAATGTTCAGTGTTCGCTACTCCTCTGTCTCCCCGTCAGCACTTACTTCACCATGTGTCCTAAACTTACTTTCTTCAATGCTTGTTCTTTTCACTCATTTGCCTGGTCCTTTTCTTAACAGAATCAGCCTGTGCAAACCTAACTGGTCTGTTCTTGTGGGCAGCGCTTCACCTGTGCTCACTCTTGTAAGGCTAGCCTACTCCTTTTGCTGCTGGCAAAGTGCCCTTTAACAGTAGAGATCAGCAAGGAGCTCTTTCCTCCACAAACCATTATTTACAACCAGCCTCTTCCTGTGGTTGTGTCTCATGTTGCAGATCCTTCACCGCACGCCTGATATAATTGCCGTGCTACTCTCTCTGTGTGAACTTGCCTGTATGTGTTCTGTGTAAGACTTTTTTTTTTTTTTTTAGCAAAGTGTCTATTTCTGTATTTTCCATCTGATAAGGGACAAATTTTGGGTTATGGGTTGGGTTTTTTTAAAGAAAGTCAACATCTTTCAGCCCTTCCTCACCTAAGAAATAATTTATAATATAGGAGCATAGCAAGTTGCAACATAAGCTGTTTTATGCCAGGTCAGTCCCTTGGTCCTTTAGCCTAGTGTTGTCATGACTGACTGGCGGCAGCAGTTGTCCAGGGTTCCAGGCAAGACCCTTTCCTAACCTTCCTTGGGGATGCTGGGGATTGAACCTGAGCTCTGCCACCCACCTCTGCTTCCTTTATCTGTGTCTCCACTTCTGAAACACTTTCTTGCAATAGGCAGGGACTGTTCTGTTCAAGGTAGATAGGTAAAAAGATTAAGGCCATCTTGATTTCAAGAAGGCTGGGATCTGATTGTATTAAATCATATAGTAATTTATTATTATTAGTAACACATTTTCATTTTATTTCATTTCTGTACTGCTCAATAGCTGAGACTCTCTGGGCAATTCACAGCAATTCACCATGCAAAACATAGTAAAATATAGCATAAAATACAGATACAACAAATAGTAGTACACTCTATGTATGTGTAATACTTTTTGAAAACTAGAAAACTATTATTATGAAAGGACCTGAAAGAGTTAGCATAGACATGGACATCTGGGAGAGTAGGAATGCGTTTTTTCCTCTGACGGTGCTCCTGTTCCTTTAACAGCAGTGCAAGAAATAAGTTGTTAAAAACAAACATTAAAAACCTCTATGTGCATGTGAAAGCAAAGAATCTGAAGACCTTTCTTTTTTTAATAGATGCTGTCTCCTTAAGAAACACAAGTGACTTATCTCTGAGTTATGCCCTCCAAAATCCCACAAGAAATCTCTTCAGAAATATATGTAGTTCCTTTGATTATACCATCCTGAAGCCTTTTGGTGTGCTCTTAAAGGCGCTTGATTCAGGCACTTATAATGGAGCCTACATCACCCAAAGGAAAATGTATCAAGGACTTCAAGAGAATCGACTTGTTATGTTTAGTCTTAATGTGCTTGGTAGCCTTAGTTTCATCTGATCAAAATTATTATAGTTTACTTGGAATATCCAAAGAAGCAACAAGTAGAGAAATAAGGCAAGCTTTCAAAAAATTGGCATTAAAGTTGCATCCTGACAAGAATCAGGTAAGTAGACCTCTCAGTAAATCATTTTCCAATTAACAAAAAACAGCTTCCTTTTTCAATTTTCTTCCTTTAAGGCTTGTGAGTGCCACATTATTTTTTAATTTCTTACAAAACGAATGTGTTACAGTATGCAGGCAGTTCCCTGGTTATGGATGGGTTCCATTCCTGAGAAAACAGTAATTTGTTGTTAAGTCGAATTTGTATGTAAGTTGGATCACATATAGTTGGCCCTCCACAATTGTGTGGGTTAGGGTTGCAGGACCTCCATGAAAGTGGAAAAAAACATGGCTATCTCTAGCCCTCTCCCGGTGCCACCTCACCAATGCCACCTCTTTGCAACAAGGAAATGCGGGAGGATTTTCCTCTCTGGATGGGTGGGGCAGGAAGGCATGCTTTGGGGCCCTGCCTCTCTCCTTTTTGTTTCTCCCCTCCCTATAGAAATTATGAATTTTATGCAGTAATTTTTTTAAAAAAAATAGGCTATATGGCAGTTCGTTTGTAGGTACAAGTTGTTTGTAACTTGGATGTTTGTAATTTGGGGACTGACTGTAGTGATAAAGTTAATGAGTTTGTAGTTATTTAGAAAAGTACCATTTATTTCATTCAATAGATGAAATTTTTGATTTTTTACAACTTTTAAAACTTTAACTTTTTCTGCCATTAGTGTTGTTTTCCAGAAAACCATTTATATAATATCTTTGGGTCATATAACAGCAGATCCATCAGGTTAAATGCATCCTGCCATGGAACTGTTTGCTAAATCCTTGTTTCTGATATCCCAGCCAGGCAGCGAGATGAGGTGGCTGCCCTCTCCCTCTCACACTCTCACACACACAGGTAATCCTGTATTACAAGCAACCTATGATCAGCTTGCTGGGTGACACATTCAGGTGTTGCTCTATATCAGTGGTTCCCAAACTGTGTTCTGCAGAACCCTATGGTTCCACAAAAACCTCACAGGGGTTCTGCAAAAAAATCTCAAAAATAAAATTTAAAACAGATTTTAAAATAAAACCACACAAGGCCAACTATTTGATTGTCAGTTGGCGTCCAGGCAGCAAATGAGTAATGCATCATGTCATTTGGTTCTTAGGATTCTATTGCATAATGTTGGAAATAATAGAAATAATGTAATTCAGATATTGCCATGTAATCACTTTATTCATTCATTATATTTAAAATGTTTTCTCTATATTTCCAAACCTACTATGTTATACAAAGCACACAGGCAATAGGAACAAATGAAAGAAGGAAGAATGTTGTGGGTTCACAATGCTTAATAAAAATCAGGGATAGAATTAGGGTTCTGTGGAAAAAAAAGTCTTTAGAAAAAATCCATGACTGAAAAACTGCTGCTCTATATTATGACATTTGAATTATGCTCCAAAACTGGGGCATATTTGTCTTGGAACTGCAAGTATGCTGATAGCTCCTGTTCTTCGGCTTGAATTCCACAAGATACTGGGACAGATGAGTTAAGGTACAATCCTGTGAGGATGTCTGTAGTAGCCCTTTAAAGTTGGAGGATTATGGACATCCTATGCAGAGCAGGATTATTGAGGTGACCTTCTCTCCCATGTTCTCCCACCCTATGAAACAGCTGATTTCTAGACAGTTTCATCTATCAAACTGGGGTACTTTGGAGCAGGAGGGAGGGAGGCTGAGGTGCTGGCAGGATATATCTTGTTAATCTTCTCCCCTTCCTGTTCCCACCAAATCCACTCTTCGAGGCCACATTTCTTTTCACGCTGGCTGTAATGGGAGGATATTCTGAGTGCAGATCCCAGCTCCAAGGTCAGAACGATACCTCTGAGATGGGAAACCAAATAATTGTATGGTCCCCTGTCTGAAGGACCGTAGGTTTGCTGACATGGAAGTTTTCAGAAATAGGGGAAGCAGTATGATTGTATTAAAAATAAATAAATCTATTCTGGCATGCCCTTTCTGAGCCCCTGAAAAGCCTCTCCTAAGGAAGAACTCTCCTGACTGTAATGAGCTGTGGTGTAGGACACTTGGAGTAAGGGATGTGATTGCCAAAATCAGGCAAAGGCACTTTTGCAAGTGTAACCTCTGCTCAGTGAAGGTCCCTCCATACAATTTGCAGCAATTCCCCACAGCCCATCCTTTCAGGAGGAGTCCTCCAAACCTCAGGAGAGGTTTTTTTGCATGACTGCCATCAAGGAGATAGGCTGAAGCCCCCTTCTGCCTCCCACCCCATTCCATCACTTCTCAGGATCCAAACTGTTGACTTTGTGCCTGGTTATGAAGTCAGCAAAGATGGGGGAGGTTTCCAGCAACTCCTTTTAAAACTCATCTGCTGACAAGGATCCAAATATGCCCAATAGATCAAACACAGAATATAATGGAACAGAACACTCTTAAGCGTCCTTAAGACTGACATGAGTTGGCTTGCAATATCCTTACCAATTCTGTTAACCCCAGGAATTTCTCACTGTTGCAGAACAATCCAGAAGCACATGAAAACTTCTTGAAAATAAACAGAGCATATGAAGTTTTAAAAGATGAGGATCTGCGAAAGAAGTATGATAAATATGGTGAGAAAGGTCTGAAGGATCACCAAGAAGGAGGTCGCTATGAAAGTTGGCACTATTATCGCTACGATTTTGGTAAGATCCCTGCCTGGAAATGGAGCGGAATTGTTATGTACTGTTCCCCTCGGTACAAGAGATTTGTCCACCTTTGGTAATAGCTCCAGAGGAACACAATGACCACAACTAATACAGTTAAAGCCATTTAAGCTCACTTAATGTTATGTTGAGCAGTGGCTACTGAAAACTAGCACAGTAGGGTGCACTTGGCTGTCTTAATTATTCTTAATTCTCAGGAACAAAATGTCTTTGGTTCCATTATATTAACTGAATGTCTGTTTGCAACCAGTGTTGGTGGTTCTTCAACCTTCTCCTTAATTAATTGCTTTTGCTACCTTCTCATATGGTTTCCAGATCAGGAAACCATAGCTAGCTTTCCTATTCAAACTTGCTTTTCATTGTTTTAAAGCAGGGGTGACCAACTGGCAGACCGCAATCATTAGTTAGGCTGCAAGATTATTTTCTTCTCATCATGAGAATTCTCAGAGGCTTGGGTTCTGTTGTAGCCAAGCAGGGAAGGCCCATATGTCACAAGTTCCTGTTCTAAAATCAAGCTTGCTTGCCTGCCCCTTAGCTTCACACAGAAAGTAAAACCTGCTGCTACATTAACTTGTTCCATATTTGTTGGTTATTTCTTCTTTTATTTCTATCCAGCTATTCCTCACAAAGAACCAGGTCAGCTAAAGACCTGCACAATCCAATAGATAAATAACACCTTTCAGATCAACACTCTAAAATCACAAGCATATTATAGAATACAATAAAGCTGCTGGTGCAATAAACAAGAACCAAAAATGCATTAGTCAATAGCCCCAAAGCTTGCAGAAGCACATATGTTTTAGTCAGAGCCTAAATAACAACAGTGTTGTGGACAGCTGAATCTTTAAGCAGAAAGGCATTCCATAGCTGGGGTGCCAACGCTGGCAGTTCTTGCCACATGTGCTAGGCCCACAGGCCATGTTCCTTAAGGCTACCACAGGTAATCCTCACTGACTAATCGTATCCTGGTTTGGTTACTGCTGAGGAGGTGGTCCTTCATATGAGGTGGCTTAGCAAAAATGAAGTTTCATAATATCAAATTATGAGCAGCTGGACAAACCTAGGAAACAGACCCAGGAGTCCAACTAGCATAGTATGTCTACACTTCAAAGCAGATTTTCCCAGTCCTGCCTAGAGATGCCAAGGATTGAACCTGAGACATTTGTATATGGACCATAAACTCAAACACTGATCTGTGGTCATTCCTCTAGGGCAGCGCTGTGCAACATGCAGCCCCTGCTGGTAGCACCCTGCCAACTGTTTCATCCTGTGACAGCAAAAAAAAAGTGGGTTTCTGCTGTGTTATGGGGGCGAATCACTGGGGTTTGTCACTAGTGGAATCTAAAATAGTATCCAAACCCACCTGTCTTAAGAAAACTCTTAACATGAACAGCTTAGTGTTACTACTGAGCAATGACCTTTTCTTAATGCACTGCTATATTGCTTGCTAAATCAATTGATACAGGATGAAAAAACAAGTGTTGGTTGTGGTAAGTTAGGAACTGGAAAATGAAAAAGTCAATAGCATGATATTGTGGTGTATATTGCAGAGCTGACGGCTTAGATTTCTTAAACCTGAGCTAGTAACCTAAATTTGCATGCTATGGATTGGATCCATATTTGGTGAACTTGGCATCAAAATCACTAACTTAAGCCCAAATTATTTCAGTGGTTCTGTATGGTTAAAGTCCTATTCAGGCATTCTGTAAATCACTTACTGGGACCTCTACATAGGAAGAGGGGCATTTCCAACCTTGCTGATGTGGTGTAGCCCTTTCCTATTTATGTCTGTGCATATAGCATGAATGTCTGCAGAGGGAAGGCCTTTGAATATACATGCAGAGGCTTCTAAACAAGCAGATGTTTCTAAATGCACATATTCTAAATGAGCAGGACTCCCAATCATGCATGCTGGAAAGCTTCATTATCTGGAAAACATGATGCAAAGGCCTGTTTTGCATGCATAAATCTAAGAGTTTGGGACTACATGCCATGTGCAAGGTTAGGGTGGAGCCACAGGCAGTCCTCAGATTACAAACAACCAAGTTACGAACAGCTTGTACTTATGAACAAACGGTCATAGAACCTATTAATTTAAAAATGAGTTAAAGGTCTACCGTGGAAAATTGTCACCACCAAAGAGAAAGAGGAAGTGAAAGTGGAGCAAGGGGGACCTCCAAAGCATGCCTTCCTGCCCCACCCATCTGGAAAGGGAAATCTCTCCAGCATTTCCTTAGTGCAAAGAGGAGGCACTGATGAGCTTGGAGGAGGAGTCTAGAGATATTTGCAGATTTTCCACTTTGGCAGGGGCCCTGTGCCCTAACTGCAAACATGCAGGGCCAACTGTACATGAACTGACTTAAATACAAATTTGACTCAAACACATTCTCAGAAACGGAACTTGTTCATCACCCAGGGACTGCCTGTACTCGGCATGTTCCTGTGGTGAAGTAAGTGATTTACATGATTCTGATTAGGGCAGGCTTCTTGAGATGTGTTGCTGCAGCAACTCCTTTGGCCACGCCATCTGTTAATTATGCTTGTTTGTCGGTTGCATTTATATACCGCCCCATCGTCCATACATCTCTCTGGGCAGTTTACAGATTCACTGCTGTTTCCAGTACATAACTCCTCATTATTCCAACTGGAATGTTCTTGTCTTGGTAAGAAGAAACATCCCCAATTGCCTCATGATGTAACATAGACTATCAACTTTACAAGCATGATGGAAGAACAGGATTCAATGGCCGGGGCTGAGCTATGGTTTTGCTTGAAAAAAAATTAATGGACTTGATGTAGTTTGGGGCAAATCTCTACAGCCACAATACATAATACTATACATAACAGTCAGGACCATAAGAGTGCAATTACACCGAAGGTACTCTTATTAGTCTAAAGACTTGTCCAAGCATTTTAATTCTGTGGGTATATTATACCAGTAGTGCTCAGAGCATGCCATAGCAATACATGCCTGCAGAAATATACTCTTGAAGAGTCAGTTCTGTTTGCTTCTTTTAGCTGTCACTTAATTGCTCATTCCATATTTCTATGAAAACTATGCTCAATCTTGTTACTGAATGTGGAAGTTTACAGGACTACAGCTAATCTCCTAGTCTATCATAGCCAACTTTTTTACTTCCAGCATAGCTATTTAATTGTCTAGCTTACAGGCTATCAATTTGATGGCCTGCTTCATCCTAAACCTCATAGAGATGTAGCAACATGTTAAATTTCATACATGTTAACATTAACAAATTCAAAAACAAGGGCAAACAATCTATTAATGAAGTATTAAACAGATATACAAGAACTGAGAAATAATGGAATTTTGGGAGTTGCTTTCCAGTGTATTCAGACAATGTTTGGTTGGGGAAGGCTCAAACAGAGCTGAGGTCTGAATCCAACTTTATATGTATAGATTATTTTTCAAAGCTTCCCTGTGTGAAAGGTGGAACACCCGGCCACCTTGCCCCAGGTAATGACTGGTTTTTTGCTAGAACATCATCATCATCAAATACACTGGGGGGGGGGTCCCTCTCTTTTGTGACATAACTATTAAGTTATAAGCTAGAAGCTGCTAAACTCTCCTTATGAAGAATCAGATTCAATGTAATGTATTCATACACAATGAAGTAATAACTGGTTTTTAAGGCTATTTTAAAATGTTAAATGTATGTTGGTTTTTTAAATGCTGTTTAACTATTTCTTTGCCAGGTATTTATGATGATGATCCTGAAATAATAACATTAGACAGAGGAGAATTTGGTAAGTTATTACAATCAAATGGTTTTCTGATGCCACTGCTCTAATTTATTCAAAATACAGTGTTGTGCTATGTAATTTCTTCCCAGGAGAAGGTGTTACATAGATTGTAAAAATGTCAGCTAGAATGAATACTAGCATACTGTTAAAGAGGGTATTGTATTTGTTTCCTGCGAAACATATGAGTATAAAAGCTGTAGTGTAATTTTTTCAATCTCAATAGAAAGCTAGTGACACCTTGAAGAAGGAAGAAACTGCATTAAATTCAAAGTCTCATTTTGCCGTCTTAGGTTTTTGTTATGGCTGGTCACAGAAATCGTAAGGGTACACCACAGGGCCTTCTGCATCAGATGCTCATAAGCCTCCAAACTGGGAGGTTTACATGCATCCAGTAGTTTGAGTGAAGTGCCACTGTGCCTTGGCCCATGCATTTCACCTAGACATCTGTTTTCATCTAAAGTACTGTGAAGAGGGAAGGAAGGAGGCTGGAGCATGGACAGGAATCAGTATATATAGACAGCTCCAGCCTTCTGCCTCCAGCATGGCCCCTTTTCCTCCTCTCCAGGGCACATTAGCACTCCTAAAGAGACATCCAGCTTCTTTCTTTCAGGTTCTTTCTGTACCAGTTTCAAGAGAATGGGGCAGGGGTTGAGATACTGGAGTCCCAGTACCAAGGTTGCAGGACTTCAGTGCTTGGAGTCCGAAGGATCCTATGGCCCTCCAGGCAATGTTGGGAGGGCAGTGGATTATCTGTTAAACAAAGTACTGTCATTATTTCCTCTGATTTTGCTCTTTCTCTAGGTATTTTGATTATTTTTTTTCCCTATAAAAATCAAATTAATAAAAAGTATGCATAGTTCTGATCCTAAATCGAAATCCTGTAGTGGTGTTTCTGGGAGAAACTATTCCTTACTTCCCTTGTAATTCAAACACATACCAACACAGATTTTAAGTGTTGGCATGTGTTTGAATTTCCTTTTCATGTTTAACCTGGGTATTTACAGAGGATAAAGGCATGGCTAATCAGGCATGATAACTCCTTGCCTGTGCATACAACAAGGGCCCTCCCACTGATGGTATTTGAATAACTGATAGCTGTTACATTTTTTACAGTGTCAACATGATACGGTTGTCATACGTAGCCCGTCTTCTGGAATAAATGATGTTGATACTGTCTCTAAAGTATTTTGAGCAGGCTTTTTCTTTCATTGATTTATTATTATTGTTATTATTAGCCTATTTATTCAGTTATTAAATGAATAAATTTAATTTAAATAAATTATAACTTTGATAATTTTTATTATGATTATTGAATTATTCTCCTGCCCTTCCTCTAGGGAGATGAGGCAGGGCAGCCTCATAGTTCCCACTCAGTGTTATTGTTACAACAATCCTTTGAAGTATGTTAGATTGAGAGAGAGCAGTTGACCAAGTGAGCTTCATGGTTGATGGGGATTTGAACACTGGCTGCAGAACCCGATTTCAGTCTCCCATACCAGAAGGACTGGCTTCATTTCTCTAAAGCGCATGTGCCATCATTGCTGCTTCCCTTTCCATTATTTCCCTGTGCTACGCGTCTCTGCTACCACCCTTCCATCCAAATACAATATGCATGTGAAATTCTTTTTTACAATACAAGTGCATGATATGCATTTGAAAGATTGGTTAATCTAGCGTGATGCTATGTGGGAGTTGAAATACGGAACTGTTCCCCGTTGCTGAGCAACTAGAAATGTACAGCAGTTATTTCCTGTGTGCCGCTTACACACGTTTCTGGATCTATGCCAGCCTTTTCCAACCTGGTATTCTACAAGACAGAGTTCCCATTATCCCCAGCCAGCACGGCCATGGTTGAGGATGATAAAGGCTATAGTCCAACACATCAGGTGGGCACCAGATTGGAGAACAGCTGATCTAGATAGTTCTAGCTACATGGACAAATATTACTGATATTCCCCCAAATATCCTTCAGTTGTTATCCACATCCATTCCTATGGAAATTCCGTCTGCTTCTTATAGGTAAAGTTAAGGTGGGAAGGAGGTAGGTTAACATCTACTGGTACTGGTAAAACCTGGATGATTTGCTAAGGATTTTGGGCACCCAATTTAACAATAACAACACCACAAAGTCCTTTTCAACTCTTCCACCACCATTCTGAATGAAGCTGTGGGAGAAACCTTGTCCAGAGTGAATATCTGTGTGGCTGAACTGTGAGTTCAGATCTGGCACTGAAGACAAACCTCTGACCTGAGCATGTGATTGAGTATCCTTGTTCCTTAACTCTAAACAGTATGTTTTCCTCTTTCCTACCCTCCTCCATATCTCTAGCCACTATTCTGCACCTGGGTCCAGCTGGTCAACCTCAGGGTTCTAATAAAAAGCAAAATAGTTCTGGCAGGCATAATGTCTGCCAGAACAGACATCTGTTCTGGACATACATCTATGTCTGTCTCATTTAAAATTGAAGGGAAAGAAATTAAAGTAGGGGAAGGAGTTTCCTCTGTGATGATTCCTCCTCAGAAAAGTTGGAGGTGCTCATCTTTCTTTTTTCTTTTTAGAAGTGCTAATGTCAGATACAGTGCTCAGCTGGCATTCTAATTACAAAAGAATGTAAGAATGTGTTGCTGGACCACAACGAGATCTATCCAGTTCAGTGATACCCAACCCGGGGTATGCATACCCCTAGGGTTATCAGCCAGGACATTTAGCGGTATGGGGAAAGATTGAATAATGGTGGGGAGAGGCACATACGTCAACAGTGTCAACAGTGTGTGAGACAAGATGCAAGTCAAAAGCTGTAAAATTAATTGAAAATTATGACCAGTGGCTGAGTGGGTTTTCTTCATTATTTAACCTTGAGAAAATCCCAGTTCCCCTTGCCACTTGTTACTTTGCCACTTGTTACAATCGCCACTTGTTACTTTGGCAAGTGGTGGGGAGTCCCTTCTTACAACTTTATATAAAAAATAAGTACTGTAGTAAGCTGAATGCAGTTCCAGATTTAAGACCATATCTTAAATCAGTTGAGCCTGATTTCAGAAAACTATGTGCTTCAAAAAAAAAAAAAAAAAAGCTTAAGGATTGCACGAAACATTAGTTGCATATAAAATATTTGTTGTGTTTTAGAAAAAACATTTCAAATTTCAAGTTTTTGAATTATCAACAAATTAAATGTATTATTTAATGTAATGTAGTTTTTATGTAATCTGTGATGTATTTACTTGATTCTTTCGAGTTTTAAATTTATTTAAATATTTAAATATATATAATATATAATTATATTATATATATAATATATATATTATATTAAATATATATATATATTATATATTTAAATATATAAATTTAAATATTTAAATAAGGTGAACTGTCTGTTCACATTATTCCATTACCTTTTGTTCCCATTATTGGGCTATTTATTTACAGTTATAACATATAAATTTGAAATAACAGGAACCAAATTAATTACAAAAGTTTGCTAATATGAAGACTCCATTTTATGGAAATAAGCTGCCAAGGGATATGCAAGTGAAAAATGTTTGGGGACCACTGATCTGGTCAAACTTTCTGCCTTCAGCAGTGGCTTGCCATGTGCAGCCTCAGGCTCCTTCAACTTTTTTGTTTTTGACTTTTTGGACAGCAACATGTCTGGACTCTTGCCCCTGTTCTGGAAAGTTTTGTTCTGCTGCTATGGTCATTGAAAGGCCTGTTCCCCATGCCCAACCCATTTTTTAAAAATCAGGGATAAGGAGCATATGGTCTTCCAGAGGCTGTTGATCTCCACTTCCCATCATAAGCTGCCATTGGGCTGCAATATCTGGAGAACCACATATTCCACATCCATGTTTTAAAGCTGTCAGAATTAATGGTCATCATATCTTGCTGATGAAGCCCCTGCATTATTTACGTATTGCCAGAAGCTTATCCAAAGCTCTAGTAATGAGATACAGGGATCTTCCTTGACTGTCCCAGTTCCTAAGAAATGCTCGGCTTGCTCTTTAGAGAAGAGGGCATGTGATTTTTGTAATTCTCTGAAGTGTCCTGTTGTTTCAAGAAATATGTGAACAGAAAGTGCTAGTTCTAGTTAAAGGACGCAACAGGGATCTAACACAGTGTCTTGTCTTGCCAGCTGAAGAACAAGAGGAAGTACCCTGCCAAAGTATTTCCTGTTTGTCATTGTTTTGGCATATATGTCAATAAACATATGGATGGGGATGATTGAGTAGACTTTGCATCCTTGGACTTCCAAAGGGCTTTTGACAAACTCCCTCACTAAAAATTTCTATGTAAAGTTAAGAATAAAAGGTTAGGTTCTCTTATGGACCAATAATTGATTTTAAGGAGCATAAAGCAGAGAGTACAGATAAATGGTAAATTCACCCATTGGAGAGGTGCAGACACTGGGATCTCATGGGGATCTGTACTGGAACTGTGCTTTTCAACTTATTCGTAAATTACATGGAATTTTGGCTGAGCAGTGAGATGGTCAAGCTTACAGGTGATACCGCGTGTTTAGGGCAGTTAAAACAAAAAGGGGTTGCAAGGAGTTCTAAGCAATATCTCCAAACTGAGAGAACTGATGTGAAAAGAGCAAATGTGGTTCAGTATAAAGAAGTGTGATGTGGTGCACCTTGGGACAAAAAGACCCAACTTCAAGTATGAACTGACAGGATCTGAGCTAGCAGTGACTGAACAAGAAAGAGATCTTGGGGTTGTGGTGGGCAGCTCAATGAAAATGTCAACACAATGTCCAGCTGCTGAGAAAAAGTCAAATTCTGTGTTTGGCATAATTAGGAAAGGAATTGGAAATAAAACTGCTGTTATCATTCTCGCCTTACATAAATCTGTGGATCTTGCCATTGTACCATGGGAGTGTTTGATGGAGAAAAAGAAACATGGGGCAGGTGGGCAGGGTTGACTGAGGGCACTGTTTATGCAAAACCCATCATGTTCTTATGTTTGAGTGGGCATTCATGAATTGAAAAAATAACAGCGTAATTTGTATCCTTTTAACAATAGATGCTGCTGTTACTTCTGGAGAATTGTGGTTTATAAACTTCTATTCCCCTCGATGTTCACATTGCCATGACTTGGCACCAACGGTAAGTATAGATACAGCATGCATGCTGCCTCCGAATTTGTGCCTCATCTTCTGGCTCCATGTGCGGAGTCTTGTGGATTCTGCTTGACAAGGAAATTTAGCTGGATCTTCGTCATTCACCACCTCCTTGCTTTGCAAGAAAGCTCCGTCACCACTTGCCATGGAATCATCCATCACGATCCATAAACTGCTCCATCACTGCCTGACTTTGCGTCATTCTCTCCCGTTCTGCATATGCGCAGTCTACCCTTGATGCCCTAGCAGGATCTCAAGGCATTGCAATTTAATATGCTGCTTCCTTCTCAGTGAGCTATGCAAGTGGTTAGACCAAAAATTCATCCTGCATTTTAAGGTTATGAGGTTTGGGCAGGTGTGGTGCATGGTGGGTGAGACCGTATTTTCCTTCCAACAAGGTACAGCAGAAGCCATGTATCTTCACAGAGAGGTTCCCAGACTCACAGTGGATACCTGAAACTGTGGATAGTAGTAAACACTGCACTATACATACCTGTGATGGAAGCTTCCATTATCAATTAGGTACAGTAAGACAAGCCTAGAAAGCAGCAGCTGCATCAGAAGGGCTGACCCAGAGGTGCTGTGGCACAATTGGGTGGCATACAAATGTTTTAAATAAACAAATTGCTGCTTCCAGATCTCTGCCTTTCAGCCAGATAGAGCCTCAGCTCGCCCCTCTTCTCTCCCGCCCTCAACAGGCCTCTTCCCGAGTGCCTGTCCCCCACTAGCCCATATGGGAGCAGCTACTTCCATTTCTCTCTCCCCCACCCACCCATATTGTAGTGGCAGACAAGGCTGCACAAGACAGTCAGAGTCCACTCAGGCACCATTAGGCAAGAACATGGTTGCTGAGTCTGCAGATATGGCAGTTCTGCTGTATCAATATAAGGTAGAATTCTTAATGATCCTAGTAAATCTGAAGAAGAAGCATTTAAATTATTTATAAAGCATTTCTAAATATGAACCCAATTTCTCTTATTAAAACAAGCTTTTCTTTTTGCATTTTAAGTGGAGAGAATTTGCTAAGGAAATGGATGGACTAATACGTATTGGAGCTGTAAACTGTGGTGATAACAGAATGCTTTGCCGGACTAAAGGAATTAATAGCTACCCAAGCCTGTATGTGTTTAAAACTGGAATGGTAAGTAAGCACATACATTTCCTGGCCCAGCATCCCCTTAGATTCCCAAAGGAAGCCATCCAAGGAGTCTCCCCCCAACCATGTAGTCAGAGAGCTTTTGCATGAAGAGCAGTCCCCCAATCTATTTGATACTTGGTGACAATATTCATCCTCACAAATTCAGTTGAAAGTGGACAACACTAGGAACCAGTGTTGCATAGAGCAATGTTTGTTAAAAGAATCTGGCACAGAAATTACTTCAGACACATGCAAGGGGCACATGGATACATGATGTCCCCCCACATGTTCCTACGCATATTGGTCCAGCCCTCTCTCTCCTGAAAATGTTGCATGGAGGGGATTTCAATGAATTTCTATTCACATCAAAGTGAACACAAGCAAAATCCCCCATGCAGTCAGAAGCCCTGATCACATGGAGGATTCCACTTGTGTTCAAGCAAACACAAGTAGAAGCCTTCTGCAAATCTCCCTACTCAAATGGGAAGATTGGAGACTGAGCGCCAGGAAATACAGCCCTAGTGTCTGAAAAGGGCAAGTGCAATTTCTGAATTATATATTTGTTGAAGGAAAAAAATTATGCATGGATATTAGATACATTTTTAAGATGAAATACTTATGACTAGGATTTTATTCTTAGCTTTCTAAAGCCTTGTGTGAAGGCTTTTGGGAATTTTAAAACTCAGATTGGGTGGGTGGATGGATACTATAAATTTGTTTGATAAATGCAGGCTAATACATTTGAACCAAAAATATGCAAAATATGATGTCTTCTTTTTGTAGAATCCAGCAAAATATTACGGAGACAGGTCAAAGGAGAGTTTAATGAGTTTTGCCATGCAGTTTGTCACAAGCTCAGTGACAGAATTATGGGCAGGTAAACTATAATTATTTAGTGTAATATTGTTGTTTGCATATTTCAAATTCTGCAGTCAAATAGTGGATAACATGAACTAATTGAAATATCTCTCACCTGAATATTACTAAAAGTATAGAAGATGTGAAATTACTATCAGAGATGTATTTCTTTCATAAACTTGCATTTTGCTTACTATATAATACTGCTAAGCTATAGAACAAATAGTCCATGTCAAGTAAACATTCTTAATAAATGGAAAAAGTTGGTGCTGATCCCTAAATGTTTTGTTTTTCAGGAAACTTTGTTAACTCGATTGAAACTGCATTTGCCTCTGGTATTGGCTGGTTAATTACCTTTTGCACTGAACATGGAGGTAAATAATGTACATATGTGTATTTGTGTGTGTATTTGGAGCAGTTAGAGAGAGAATTTAATTTCTCTGACATCCAAATATCAAACCAAAGAAATGATAGTGTAATTAGGAAAATATTAGAAAGAAAGCAATATTTTGGTCCTACGCTAAAACTTAAAAAACTAATTTCCAAGAAACTGTTTTAGTTTAGTTTTGTATAGGAAAGCCTTTCTACAGAAGTGGGTGTGATTTTTTTTACTAGAGCTGTCTCAAATATCAGAAATTATTTTCTTTGGCACCATAGAAAATGCTTCATCTTGGTTCCCCAGTCCAACAAAGCCATTCTTAGAACTAGGCAGAGAGCGATGGTGAGTGATTGGAGGGCAGAACGGCGCATGCCGCATGGCCAGCTCTGCACCCATCAGTAGCCTGCTCCTATTAATTGCAGCAAAACATTCCCTCCCACTGTTAGTGCTAAAGTAAAATTGAGTAGCTAGTCCTGTTGGGCTTTGTACATGGAGTGCAGGGAGATGTCATTTTGCCCTTTGTCTCAGGAACCCAAAAGTCTTGGACCAGCAGTGAAACTTCGTATTGCGCATCCTGGAATATACGGGATGTAGCGATGATTGGATGTAGTGCCAATCGGGATGGTTTAAAAAGGGGACTAGACAAATTCATGGAGAGTGAGGTTATCAATGGGAACTAATCCTGATGGCTCTACACTTCCTCCAATATGACTCTTGTCTGTTGTTTTTTGGGGAACTTGAGTTGGAGAGTGCAGCTGAGCTCCTGTCTTACTGGTGGATGCCTCACGGGCAGCTGGTTGGCCCCTGTGTAAACCAAATGCTGGACTAGAAAATCCTTGGTCCTGTCCAGCGTGGTTCATCTTACATTCTTGTGTTTTTAATTTGAAAAGTTTTTTAAACATATGTGCCTGCCATTTTCAGTCTTGCACCACAAGCCAATCTCTCTCATTCTTCTCCCACCCCCCACTCCAGATCTGAGAGTGTGGTAATGAAATCCTCCTAGTTGTGGTATGTTTTGAGTAAATCTCATGTTTCCCACTCTAAGAGAAAATATTCTTTTTCCATACTCACTGGTAATTAGCATATCTTTGACTACATGTGCTCCAAATTTAATTGTGTGGTGGAAATACCTTAATCTTTCCCCCCAAAAAATCTATTTGTATAGTGACATTTTTGTGTGCAGTAAAGTGATTTAATATGACCTTTATGATAAAGCTTGTTTCTCAGTAATGTCTTTTTTGCCCTTTTTCTAGATTGTTTAACTTCCCGCACACGCCTTAAATTGTCTGGCATGTTGGTAAGCAACACTTGATTTAAGGAATTTTAAACAGAAGGTTTGATTCTGCCAAAGTTAAGAATTTCTAGGACCCACTGACCTAAATGCATGCTTAATTATTTCAGTAAAACTAGGAAGAACATTGCTTTTAAGTTCTTTCTGGGAAAGGATTCCTTTATAGGACATGTAAAGCATGAATTCAATTGTTAGAATATGTCTATTTCGTTGTTGTTGTTGTTGTTAGTCGCTAAGTCGTGCCTGACCCATTGCGACCCCATGGACAACATTCCTTCAGGCCTTCCTATTCTCCACCATCCCCTGGAGTCCACTCAAGCTCACACCAACTGCTTCAGTGACTCCGTCTAGCCACCTCATCCTCTGCCGTCCCCTTCTTCTTTTGCCGTCAATTGTTCCCAGCATCAGGCTCTTCTCCAGTGAGTCCTTCCTTCTCATTAGGTGGCCAAAGTATTTGGGTTTCATCTTCAGTATCTGGCCTTCTGAAGAGCAGTCAGGGGTGATCTCCTCTAGGACTGACCGGTTTGATTGCCTTGCAGTCCAAGGGACTCGCAGGAGCCTCCTCCAGCACCACAATTCAAAGGCCTCAATTCTTCGGGACTCAGCCTTCCTTATGGTCCAACTTTCACAGCCATACATTGCAACTGGGAAAACTATAGCCTCGACTGTACGCACTTTTGTCAGCAGGGTGATGTCTCTGCTTTTTAGTATGTCTGTTTCATTGCTGACCCTCATATGGATGAGCGTATATAAGATGCAAATTTTGTACAACATATCCTGCCTCAGTCTGATTTTCTTTCTGTCTTGTCCCCAAAGTTGTTTAACATCTGTAGGAAGGCACTGGGAGTGACCTTTAAGCAGTTTGGTACCAAGTGCCATCAGTGTGCTGATGACACACAGCTCTGTCTCACTGCAATATCTGAATCAGGTGAGGCTGCACAAGTCCCAGACTGGTGCCTAGACTTAGTGATGTGCTGAATGAAGGCCAGTAATCTGAGGCCGTATCTTGACAAGATGGAAAATGCAGGTAAGGCCAGGCCAGGAGATAGGCTCATTTCTTGTTCTGAAGCAGTTTGGACTCACTTCGAAAAGAACAGGTTCATAGTCTGGAGTTACTGCTACATCCATGACTGTTGTAAGTTACTGTGGTGACTCAGTGCCTATTTTCATCTTTGAATGGTCTATCAGCTACAGCCTCTCCTAGAAAGGGGTAGATTAGCCACAGTGGAACAGGTGCTAGTAAGCGCAACACTGGACTATTGCTACACATACTGTATAGGGCTGCCTGTCAGGCTGAAGGAATTGCACTGGCTGCCAATTCACTTCTAGTCCAGTTCTAAGGTTTTGGTCCTTGTGAATAAAGTAAAACTCTAAGCAATGTGGAACAAGCATACATTAGAGAACTGTTCCTCCCTTACCAACCTGCCTGATCTCTGAGGTGATCAGATGGTTGCAGCAGACCTATGCTTTGACGGAAAGGGGTTAGCAACTCCCTGATCGTGGATCTCCCTGCTTCTGGAGTTCAGGTGAGCACCAACTTGGTGTTGCTTTCAGTGCCTCCTGAAAAATCTTTATTGCAGAAGCCTTTCAGCCACATTGTTATTGATATTCCAGTTTCAGCATATTGTTTTCTTCATTTATATGTGCTTATTATTTACAGCTCTGGGATCTATATATATGTGTGTGAAGAGGTATATTAATGTTGTTAGTGAATTCATTAAAGAAGGAGTTTCACTTCTTCTTCTTTGTTTCATACAGGAAGGCCTTGTTAATGTAGGCTGGATGGACTGTGCCACCCAGGGTGAGCTTTGTGATAATTTGGATATCTCATCTAGCAGTACAGCATACTTTCCACCTGGAGCCACTTTAACTAATAAAGAGAAAGGAGGTGTTTTGGTATGAATTGCTTTACAGTTAGTTTGCATATATGTACAGTTATATGGTGGTGGTGAAGGAAGAAGTGACTTTGTAAATATTGTTAACTTCTTCATAGATTTTGTTTGGGCT
The DNA here is from genome assembly GCF_004798865.1 of Varanus komodoensis. Taxonomy (NCBI): domain Eukaryota; kingdom Metazoa; phylum Chordata; class Lepidosauria; order Squamata; family Varanidae; genus Varanus; species Varanus komodoensis. The sequence continues at coordinate 4,340,070 of NW_025335548.1, forward strand.
CTGTTGATTTTATTTTCATTCCTCATTTATTTGCTGCTTCTCAGAGACATATCAAATTTTCTGTCTGATAAAACATTCATGCTTTGTATCTTTAGAAACAGGATTATACTTTTTTCTGTATTAACACACCACAAAATATTGTGGGCAGTATTCAGTGTGATCCAAAAATGAATCTAAATAGTATTGCAAAAATACAGCTTCTTATCCTGTCTTTTTAAATGTATCTAAAAACAAAAGATTTGACCACATTTAAGCTAAATCTCTGATCAAAACCAGTATGGACTAAGTACTTTAAAATTTGGCTGGATTGTGCCCAAAATAAATGAGCATTAAGCTCTCACCTACTCTGAATTGCTGTTGCTCTTTCTTTCCTACAGAGATAGGTATTATATGGAGGGCTTTGTGAAATATTCTAACCATATGAAGCGGTGAATTCCACTCTCTTTGTTCAAATGTTAGAAAGCAGGGAAGTAGTATATTTAAGAATTAGGAAAAAAATTAGAATAAACCCAGTCATGCCATAACAAATATTGCCTTGAAAAGCACAACTCTGAAACGCAGTGATGTGGCCTCAGAAAGTGTATATTTTCAGTGTAATGTGTATCAAGCCAAGGATTCAGGGCATAGACCAAGCGCAATAGAATGCCTCTTGTTCCTCCTTCCAGTCCAAAGTTTGGTATCTCCAGGCTTTAAAGTCAGAAAGAGGTTGTAAATAACTAAAGTTAACCCCTAAAGTGGAGTGGGAAAACACCCATTTGTTTGCACCAGAGGTCAGCAATGCAGCAACTTCTGTTCCTCCTGTTTACCATCCCTTCCTTCCCTCCATCAATTCGGAAACAAGGTCCTGACAGACCTCCCTTAGTAATTGGGAAGAGCAGAATACTACCCTCTTCCCCAGGGTTGTTTTAGGCAGCACCTGACATACACCAAGTGATGGGAGTGTAGCAAAACAGAAAACATCAAGCTGACAAAGGACATAATCCCCTTCCTTCTTGCTTACACAAATAAATAAATAAAATCTTAAGCGTGTCCATCTCCCAAAGCTATGCAAAGCAGTGCAGAAGTGGTTCTGTTTTAGCAGCTGCTTAGAGATATGTGTGTATATAACAGCCTCAAGGCTAAAATTGTGATTTCTCCCTTCAGTTCCTAAGCACTTTAGATGCCAGAGAGATCTATTTGGAAGTCATGCACCATCTCCCAGACTTTGAAATGATCTCAGCATCAACGTTCAAGGTAAGGAGGAGTCTCATCTTGACTCTTGAAGGACATCATCAAGACTATATCTTCACTTCTTTCTATTCCTAAATACTTTGTTTTTCTGGGTTGTTGTTGTTGTTAGTCACGAAGTCATGTCCGACCCATCGCGACCCCATGGACAACATTCCTCCAGGCCTTCCTGTTCTCCACCATCCCCCAGAGTCCACTCAAGCTCACACCAACTGCTTCAGTGACTCCATCTAGCCACCTCATCCTCTGCCGTCCCCTTCTTCTTTTGCCATCTGTTGTTCCCAGCATTAGGCTCTTCTCCAGTGAGTCCTTCCTTCTCATTAAGTGGCCAAAGTATTTGAGTTTCATCTTCAGGATCTGGCCTTCTAAAGAGCAGTCAGGG
>NW_025335548.1:4341778-4380332 GCF_004798865.1 Varanus komodoensis
GCCAACTGCTTCAGTGACTCCATCTAGCCACCTCATCCTCTGCCGTCCCCTTCTTCTTTTGCCATCTGTTGTTCCCAGCATTAGGCTCTTCTCCAGTGAGTCCTTCCTTCTCATTAAGTGGCCAAAGTATTTGAGTTTCATCTTCAGGATCTGGCCTTCTAAAGAGCAGTCAGGGTTGATCTCCTCTGGGACTGACCGGTTTGATTGCCTTGCTGTCCAAGGGACTCACAAGAGTCTCCACCAGCACCATAATTCAAAGGCCTCAATCCTTTGGTGCTCAGCCTTCCTTATGGTCCAACTTTCACAGCCATACATTGCAACTGGGAAAACCATAGCCTTCACTATATGAACTTTTGTCGGCAGGGTGATGTCTCTGCTTTTTAGTATGCTATTTAGATTTGCCATAGTTTTCCTCCCCAGGAGCAAGCATCTTTTAATTTCTTGGTTGCAGTCTCCGTCTGCGGTGATCTTGGAGCCCAGGAAAATAAAATCTGTCACTACCTCCATTTCTTCCCCATCTATTTGCCAGGAAGTGAGAGGACCAGATGCCGTGATCTTAGTTTTCTTAATGTTGAGTTTCAAGCCAACTTTTGCTCTCTCTTTCTTCACCCGCATCAAGAGCTCTTTAGTTCCTCTTCACTTTCGGCCATGAGAGTGGTATCATCTGCATATTTGAGGCTGTTGATATTTCTCCCAGCAATCTTAATGTCATCTGGTGATTCATCTAGCCCTGCCTTTCTCATGATGTGCTCTGCATATAAGTTAAATAGGCAGGGCGACAGTATACAGCCTTGCCGAACTCCTTTCTCAATTTTGAACCAATCAGTGGTTCCGTGACCAGTTCTCACTGTTGCTTCTTGACGCACATATATGTTTCTCAAGAGACAAATAAGATGGTCTGGTACTCTCACCTCTTTAAGAACTTGCCACAATGTGTTGTGATCCACACAATCAAAGGCTTTAGCATAGTCAATGAAGCAGAAGTAGATGTTTTTCTGGAACTCCCTAGCTTTCTCCATGATCCAGCGTATGTTGGCAATTTGATCTCTAGTTCCTCTTTCTCTTCGAAATCCTGCCTGTACTTCTGGTAGTTCTCGGTCCACATACTGCTGGAGCCTAGCTTGTAGGATTTTGAGCATCACTTTGCTAGCTTGTGAAATGAGTGCAATGGTGCGGTAGTTTGAACATTCTTTGGCATTGCCCTTCTTTGGCATTGGAATGTATACTGACCTTTTCCAATCCTGTGGCCACTGTTGAGTTTTCCAGGTTTGCTGGCATATTGAGTGTAGCACTTTTACTGCGTCGTCTTTTAAGATTTTGAATAGCTCAGCTGGAATACTGTCACCTCCACTAGCTTATTCCGGTTATCTTTTGGCTTCCTACTTTAGCATTCCAATCCCCCATGATGATAAGGACATCCTTTTTGGGTGTTCATTCTAGAAGGTGTTGTAGGCCTTCCTAGAATCGGTCAACTTCAGCCTCTTCAGCACCAGTGGTTGGGGCATAGACTTGGACTACTGTGATATTGAATGGTTTGCCTTGGATTCGAACTGAGATCACTGTCATTTTGGAGATTGTATCCCAGTACTGCTTTTCCTACTCTTTTATTGACTATGGAGTTTTTCTGGGTAGATCATTGCAAATTCTTGGCTTCAGCTTATGCGTGGGCATATTGAATTGTTCATCAGGTATTTTCTTTAGAGGCAGAGAACTTCATGGGGCAGGGCATAGTTTACTTAGACCACTCATTAAAGAGCATGAAAAAATCTTACATTTTAACCAGGAAACCCAGTTTCTGTCATCTTGGATAGAAACAAGATGAATTTGCATCATAGATTCAAATGCTTCCTTTTCATGTCTAGTTGCGTATTTTAACTTATGCATCTTTGAAATTTCCCTCTCATACACATACACAGATACACCCTGCCACACTGCCTGCCTTGGGGTCATGGATGGTGATCTTTTTCTGAGAAGTGATATCTGCAGGAAATAGTAGCCTTCAGATGCAATTTCAGCAGATGCTAAAGATGCCAGTTTGTAAGAAGATGAACATTATAGATGGGAGCCAGTGTTCATTGCGTCAGGAATGACACCTTCTTTTAAAGAAACAGTTGCACACTGCTCCTGTGGTGCAAATACTATTGCAGTGCATTGAAGGCTTCCATTGTATTTTGTCCTAAATTCGGTTGTTGGCTGTATTTACTGGTATTCTGGATTTTAGTGTCTTTTTAGATGGTTGGGGTACGTGGGAAATTGTACTGCAATTTGTTTAAGCTTTTTATACTACATGCTACACACGTGGCTGTCTCTTCCATGCCAAGCCAGCCTATGACTCTTGTAAGTTTCCAGAAAATGGCAAAAATATGAATATAAGTTGAATGATAATATAAGCTGAATTTGAATTTCCTAATTTTATAAGTTTTGTTTTTTCTTTTGGACTATTGGTGATGTCATTAAGGTTTCTGTACATTGCAATTTTATGGGTTCATTTTATATGTGTGTGTGTGTGTGTGAATGAAACTCTGAGAAATGTGTTTCTTTGTTTTTATTGTGGTTGTGAATAAAAAACAACATTTGTCTTTACCTTAATTTTTCCCTGTTTAAGGATCGCCTGGCTCATCATCGGTGGCTGATATTCTTTCAGTTTGGTGAGAGCAGCAAATCAGATGCCCATGACCTTAAAAAGTTACCTTTTCTCCTTAAGGTGGAAAATATTCAGGTATGATCAGGAGAACATAAAAGAACAAAGTAACATTTCGAGGTGATGTGGGCACATGTGTGTTGGGAATGGAGGACTTTACCTGCCTGATTAGAAGGGAGAGCAGCTTATTCTGCCCCACAAATCTACAAAAAATGCCTTTTCAAACATGAATTCTTCAAAGCTTCGTCTGTACATTCATGTCTTCCTCAAGCTCAGCCAGCTTTTCTCATGCTTCCACCCAGCAGCTGCTTAGTTCCTCACTGGGGTTCTGGCGTGTGGATGCATTGAGGTATAGAGACAAGCAGTCAAAAGTTTTTGCATAAGTCTTCAGAACGTTTCAAACATAGTAAACATACATTAAAAACAGTAGCTACATGAACTTTAAGGTAAAATACTAACATATAAAAGTCTAAAATTGAGGTAATGATAAAATATTAAAATTCTTTAAAAAGAGAAAAAACAAACAAACCATACTTTTTGAGAAAATAGGTTTTGTAAGCCCACTGCAACTCTACATATTTTTGAAACTATTACATTTAATTATTAATAGTATATTTGATCAGGCAATTTTTTCCTTCTTTTTTTCACTTAAACTGGCTGCCTTAACTGCAAAGAGGACAACCCTCTGCGTCACAAGCTGAGTAGATCTTTGTAAAAGAAAGTTTAGCTTACCCTTGCTCAGTCTCATATGGCCAGGAAACCATGTAGACAGTGTTCCTTGAAGCTGGTATATAATCTGCATTCCAATAATAGTGCTCCAGATCTCCCACTTTTGGGGCACCACGTATACAAAGTCTGTCATGCACGTGTGTACCCTGGAATCTGTCTTGTTGCATCATGGTATCCACCTTTTTGAACTGCAGACATGTATAGACCAAACATCTACAAGAACATGTTTTGTTTCTTTTTTTCCACCTCTAGTGCATTTACTAAATTTACTGTTTCCTCTAGGTATCTGTTCTAATGGGTTAAATCTGTATCAGCACTTACGCACTTGGCCTTCCTTCCCTAGGACACATGAATTTTGATGTTTTAGATTGTTTCTGATATATAAATCTTTTTTCCTTGCAAAAGTGTATATGTAGTTTAGTTCAGCTTCAGCTGCCGAACCGACATACTACATTTGCACCAGTCAAATTAGACAAAATTAAATAGGATGTAAGCTCCCATGTCAGGTGTATATATGTAACATTTTATGGAGAATTGTTCCAGGATCATAATGGACAAATAAATGCCTCTTTCACAGGTTGGCAAATTTGACTGCCTTACTGCACCAACCATCTGTAACAATCTGTATGTTTATGAACCATGTGTAGCAGTCTTTAAAGGGAGGGGAATGGAAGACTATGAAATCCATCATGGTAAGTAGCTTTTACATAGAAAAGTAATCATCACCCCCTCATGATATTTGTGTATGTCCCTTCCTTATGTGTGACAGACGTCTGCATGGAATAAAGCCCTCATTTAAAAATAATTAAAATGAAAAAGTCAGGCCTTGCAATTGGGAAGAAGTTAAAGGTGGAGTGTTCAGCCTTTTCCCTGTCAATAATTTTATACTCAAAAGTACACACACAGTGGAAAGCAGTTTCAAGGATGGGGAAAATGGCTAGGAGGGTCAGGTATTTCCTTCCTCCAGCTCTGGCCATTTCGTTCGCTAAGACCTTGGCCTCTCAAGCTTTTTGTTAATAAGAGAAAAGGGAGATTGTGATATATATCTGCTTGTGACACATGTGACTTAGATTCATCTTTAGCTTAGACTGTACTGGCTTCACAGCATTAATCAGTTTAACAAGTTGTCTTGCAGGCCTTATGCTATGCTGTTGAAATTTTCCTCTTTCCCTGTATGTTTTTGGAGCCAGAATATTTCCTCCTTCTCACCCACTTTTTTTTAACTTAAAAAGAATTTAATGAAGTACAATGGATAGAATTACATTTCGGGATGAAGAGAAGGAAATAAGGCTTCCTATAAAATACCATTAAGCTATGGAATATTTTGCCAATGGAGGGCATGATGATCTCGTGTATTTCTTAGCTATGAATGATAACTAATTGCCTGCTGTAACTGGCTGCAGCTTAAAAATATCAAACTCAATTTTGGGAGACAAAGAACCTTGCAAAGTTGATCAGTCCCCCTTGGTAGGCATATTCTTTGACTTTTACATAGACCAAACCAAAAAAAAAAAAAGCCTTTCCTTGTTTCCCACTTCACTTTTTCAACCTGTTTTTCCAAGCAAATAATAGGTTGTATTGACACCAGATTTTTTCCCCTAATTTTATTTTTGAAGGGAAGAAGATTCTGTATGATATAGTGGCATTTGCCAAGGAGAGCGTGAATTCGCATGTCATCACTCTTGGACCTCAGAATTTTCCTGGCAAAAAGAAGGAGCCCTGGCTCGTTGACTTCTTTGCTCCTGTAACTACTGTTTGCATATAACTGCATGAGTGCTTTTGTATCAGTTCTGGACTGGCATATGTTTTCCTCCCCGGTGTCAGTGTGCTCAATACTGCACTGTGCAACAGAGTTATCCATTCACAGATTGCATTTAGCATTAGGGGAAGAAGGGATGCAATGGAACCCTTAGCCCGAAAGCAGAAAAGCACTTTCCCCCCACCAAGGACAGCATCTGTTTTGTTGGGGCTCCATGATAGCAGTGGGCAGGGCTGGAGCCATCCCCTCTGCTCTCTCATTCGCTCTTCACATCATCAGCACTCTTGGGTCCAGTGCGGGGAGGGCAAATGAATAGACAGCCGTGCCAGAACTTGGTGGAGGTGCTATTGAGGAGCTCTTGCCCATGGTCCCCAACAACCAGCACTAAGAGTAAGAGTGGATTTCGGGGTGGTATCAAGCCTTGGGCACTGGTGCCTCACACTTCATTAAGCAGCAGAGCCCAACTGGGTGCATGTGCTCCTCCCTGGCATAATTCCCAAGGGATTCTGGGTTGGGAATTGGGGGGATGCGGTTCTTGTCCGGGTCAGGAAGACCAGCCATGAAAGGTGGAGGGGCAAGTCACTGGCTTTTGGTGAGATACTGAATTTATGTCTCTCTTCTTTGCTAGTGGTGTCCCCCCTGCAGAGCTTTATTGCCAGAGCTGAGGAAAGCTTCGAAGCAGCTGTATGGCCAACTGAAAGTTGGTACATTAGATTGTACAGTTCATGAAGGGATTTGCAACATGGTAAGCTGCAGGCGTAACTGTTGTTTTTCCACTGAGCAAATATCCTTTTTCCATGTTTAACTCTCCTTGGAAAGCAGTATCTCAATATTATTTTATAGTCAAAGTGATGAAAACTACAGATTCTATTAATGTAAAAACTCAGATTTGTGTGCCTTCTTATACACCTATGAATCAAGCTAACTTTGTTATTACCAGCTTCCTATTACATGCCAAATTAGCCTTCTTGAACCTGGTACCTTTCAAATGTGTTAGAGCAGGGGTTGGCAACCCGTGGCTCCGGAGCCGCACGTGGCTCTTGAACCCCTCTGCTGCGGCTCCGTCGCTCAAAACACACACCGGCACAGCCGCTGATCTGCTTGAAGCTCCACTCAGGAACGCAGCGCTAGCTAGTTAAGTAAATCAGCTAGTTAAGTAAATTTTAAGTAAATTGCTACATTCCTCTGCTAAACAAGCTTCCTGCAGGCTCTCATGTTACACAAAATGCTGCTGAAAAGATTCTCTTTGTCCCAATGTAATCTCCTTCATCTGAATGTTAAAAGCTGCGCTTGGGACCTGCCACAATTCACAGCACTTGACTGTTTATCTGCTATTCTGTCACTAAACACACCTATATCTCCGGCACCGATCTATGGACCCACACCGATTTACTGAGCTTCCCCCCTCCCCCCGTAGGCCAACCATGGATAAATCAAAGAAAAGAAAAGTTTCTGAAGAAAATCAAACATTTAATGATACGTGGGTAGAATCATTTGCTTTTACTGTTGACGAACTTAGGGGGTTTGCTGTTTAATGCATGCAGACCTTTAGTACTGACTTTGACTCTTCAGGAAGCTGTTCTCCTATTCAAAATATATGAAAGGAGTCCTACTAGTTTAAAGGTTAAAAAATAACAGTTTTTAGTGACTGAACAAGAGCTGCCGCTAAATCATAATGAAGATATACATAGCACTAAGGTAAAAAACGATATATGCAGTATTACCTTCATTTTAGATGTCAAAAGGGTTTTGTGGCTCCCAGTGTTTTCCTTTGTGTGGGAAACGGGTCCAAGTGGCTCTTTGAGTGTTCAAGGTTGCCGACCCCTGTGTTAGAGTATAACTTGCAACAGCCCCGCTCTAATACATCTGGAAGGTACCAGGTTGGGGAAGGCTATACCAGATGCTTCTATGATCTTTCCAGATTAATACTTCAGAAATGTGGAATTTGGCAAAGAAAAGATAATAAAATACATAGTAAATGGTTCTAATTATAATTTGTTTAAAGAATGATGAGTTACTTGTGGGCATGTATCAGAGGACATACTGCACAAAAGGAGCTCCATTTCACAATTCCGTGTGCAAACCCTACAAATCTGTCTTTGCATATGTGTTTTAAAAGCACTTTCTCCAGGATCTGGCAACAAGTGGTAGGGCTCATTTCTGGGCATGGTCTGCAGACCTTGCGTAAGGGAGTTTCCAATCCCTTTTGAAGCTCCCTAAAGACTTTCCATTGTGGAAGTGGCAGGCGCCGTTTCTGGAACAGAATGGGTCCTAGGCCCTGCTTGTGGAGTGGCTCGTATGGACATTTTCCACTAAACCACAAGAAGAATCATCTAGTAGAATTGTTAAGTTGCAGTCCAATGCCTGCTTTCCTGGGAGGGAAGCCCATTGAGCTCGGCGGAGCTTACTTCTGGGTAGACGTGTGTTTGTCATGTTTTTAAGCTCTTCTTAAAATGAATTAGTGCCTTTCTTAATGCTTCGTAATGAATTTTTTCTTGAGCCTTATCTGTACTTAACTGCTCCACTCCCAAATTATTGTAACAACGGAAATTTCCTTTTCAAAACTAAGAGCCCAAAGTACTGAATGAAAGGGCAGAATTCTGCTGAAGCTTGAAAAGGAGGTTCTGCTGTTTCAGAAAGTTAATTTCATTTTGATATTCCGTAGCACAACATTAGAGCTTATCCAACCACTGTGGTATTCAACCAATCTAACATTCATGAATATGAAGGACATCACTCCGCTGAGCAGATCTTGGAGTTTATCGAGGTAAGTGTACTAGAGTTGTATGACTCCATAGTACGCTGTTGCTCAACTGCGGGGTATTATTTTGGAGTGAGCTCAAAATGAAGTTTTGTGGAAAGCTACCCACGCTACCCCCTGAATGTCTTAAAAGGCTATGGCATTTGTAGCTGTAAACATACAGTATATGTGTGTTTACACACTTTTCACCCAAACAGATGTAATGTGTTTTGGACTGATATGCACATTGTCCATTTTTTCCTACCATTTCTTACCTTATTTTTTATTTTTCAATTTTATTAAGTTTAAAACAATGAAAAGAATGTGTATATGAATTTCCATTTCATTCATTCAAGGATAACAAAGTATTACCATAAAATGTATACGGTATTACACAAACTTATAATTTGCTTTTTCCCATCATAAATAAGAACCTTTACATGGTTTTCTTTTGTTTGTATTACACTATCATGCAACACAAAAAATAAAGGGGTTGCAGTAAGTTTATTGTTTCTGAATTGCTTTAATTAACCATTTGCAGCTGTGTTCAAATTGGGCACAAGTAAATGTTCTGTAACTGACCTGAAAAGCGCAGGTCGGTTTGTTCAAAATTGGTATATACCATTGGTATATACCATTTTTACATACCATCCTCTAAGTCTTTGCACCTGATTTGTTTTCTGATGCTTACTAGACAATTTTAACTTCCACAACCAAGTCTGAGAAAGTATGATCAGTGAATCTCACATGATTATGAGTCTTGACACTTTATGTAACTTGATCCCTCCTTTTTTATTGTCAAACAAGAATATAAATTTAGATTGTGTTATTTCTGTGTTGTAGGATCTTATGAACCCATCAGTAGTTTCTCTGACACCTGAGACCTTCCATGAGCTAGTGAAGAAAAGGAAGGATAATGAAATTTGGGTGGTTGATTTCTACGCACCCTGGTGTGGTCCTTGTCAAGCTTTAATGCCAGAATGGAAGAGGATGGCCAGGGTAAAACAGAATATATTTCATATCTGTATAAAATATAAAACTTCTGGATGCTTAGAATAAATGCTTGGGTGGAGATTTCCCTAGTACCACCCTGTCAGAGATTCATGGAAACCCCCCAGAGTGTATCTGAACAACTTTACTCATCAGCTTTTGTGCATTTCTGCTTTTTTCTTCTGAAAATATCTGGTGTGAGGTGCAATTTTTTCTTACCCTTTCCTTATGCAGCGCCTTATGCATTCTGCCACCAGTTTTGGAAAGTTCTGTTTTAACTCCTTATTTTCTAATCCCTGTTCAGAGGATGTAAAGAATAGTACTGAAAAGGCCGAGCTAGAAATCACACTGAATGGACAAGTGTGCATATAACTGTAAGTCATCCCTGCTGGCAAGCTAGGCAGTGGGGAGTTTCACAGCAACCCACCCTACAAATAACTGTGCAGGGTGGAGTGTTTGTGAAACAGCCCAGAGTACATCCAGCAGATATTCGGGCTCACAGTGGCTTGTTCCCACCCCTTCCCCCTTGGTCAACCGGCAGTTAGCCCAGGATACACTGGCGGGACCCATCCTGTTTGCCCTTTCTGCCACAGTTGCATGCCTTTTTGTGCTCACTGTGATTCCTCGCTTTTATTTATTTATTTTTCCAATTTATATCCTGCCTTTTTCCCTACAAAGAGCTCAAGGCAGCTTACATCATTCTCCTCCTCCATCTTATCCCTTTTGTTTTGGCAACTTTTGTTTCCTTTTCTCAGAGATCGTTTTTTGCATTCTCCAAATTGATAGTATGACAGAGGGATTAAAGCAGTATGCTTTTTAAATCAAACATTCACACGTGCACAATTGTAAGTGTCATGAGTCCACAATGGGATGCCTCAGCTGGGCAATGTCCTGGGGTGGGGGCGGGGGAGGGAATATATTTTCTTGGACTGCAGCAGCTACCCTTATAGGCATCAATGCAGAGGGGCTGTAAGAGGTTTAATGTTGACATTGGTTTATCTAGGAGGGTAGAAGACTGCAAGCTATCTCCTTTTGCAAGAGCACGTAAGTGTAAGAACTAGATGTCAAAACTCTGATTTCTTTTAAAGGTGATTTCTTGACTGGGCTGGTCAGAGTTTTCTGACAGAAACATATGAAGGCAGGGGTTTGTTTTTTTAAGAGCTGCCCAGGAACCAAAGAAACCATCACAAAAAGTACTCTAAAAAGAGGCTTGAAAAGTGTGGTGAGAAATATTATCTTCCCTTTTTGCAGTATTAGCAGACCTGAAGTGAAGGACACTGGGAACTGTCAGTTCAGCTCTCTAATTCAAGAGGATGGCATTGCTAAATGGAAGATTTCGCAATGGGAGTTATTTTTCTGGTATTTAAATGGAACTAACGCAAGGAGAGGTCTGCATTACTTGCCCACACCAGGGAACAGTGCCACCTGAAATGGAACCTGGCAGATTATCAAGACATCCCTGATAGAATTCTTGTATTAACTTACCTGTGATGAATAATTCAATAAGTTGCATTGTTGGAAACACCCAGAGAGCTTTGGCTATGGAGAGATATAGAAATGATAATGATAACAGTAGTGATAATGATAGATTTAAAACTATGCTTGAAACAGACAGAAGGCATGGCAGTCTTATTCTTCTAATTTTGTTTTAAAAGTGCAGTAATCATTTGGGTTTTGTTTCTGTTTCATTGCAACAGTCTGTTTAAATTTCTGGTAGCATTTTTTTTAAAAATTAGCCATCGAAATTGAATTGCAGCCATTATTGCAGCTCATGCTGAACACGTCCTTTCTTTGTTCCAGTTGGTGAATAGCCTGATTGCAGTTGGCAGTGTGGACTGTCAAAAATATTTCTCTCTCTGTCACCAAGAAAACATTCAAGGCTATCCTGAAATAAGGCTCTTCCCGCAAAAATTGGTTTCATCCTATCAATATTAGTGAGTAATGCAACTGCATTCTTGACTTGTAAAAATACTTTATTGAACAACTTGAATTCTGTTGATGGTCTAGGTAAGCAAACTTTAAATAGGCCTTTCAGTGATGCCAGCTAAATGCTGCTCACTCACTTCACTGAATTTGTGATTATTCAAAAGCAAGCATATTGCATGATTTATTTTTATTATATGAACATAAAGGGATTGCTAGTATTTTGGATTTGAATGTTCAAATCAGCTAAACAAGCAAAGCCATTAAATTGTCAAATCAACACTGTTGAGCACTCTGTGAGATGCAGTGAGGAATATTTTAACCTTATACTGAATTACCAGACTGTATTCGGCTCAGGCGTATCAACATGGACTGGCAGTGTATCTCTTTGGTTTCAGGAAGGTTTCTTCCAGGTGCTACCTGGACTGGAACCCAAGACCTTTTGCATGCAATGCTGGTGCTCTGCACTGAGCTATGGCACCCGTTCGCCAGGAGGATTCTGTGCTGCCTCTTCATGTCCAGTAGACACTGTGTCTGCTAACTTGTTGACAATGCCATTGTTCATTTACAGAATTTGCCACCACAAGATAGTGTTCTGTCGGCTGGCTTACCTGGCATTACAGGAGGAGGTAGATAAGTTGGATAAGTATATTAATGGCTATTAGGTGTGCTGGTTGTATGGAACTCCATGTACAAAGGCAATGTGCCTTTGAACTACCGGTTGTTTTGTGTATTGTGGGCTTCCCAGAAACAACTGTTTAGCTATGTGCTAAGGAAAGGATACTGCAGCTTACCTGGACAGCTTCATTTTACCTCCTTGTCATTTTTATCCAGAAGAGAAATTGCCCACCAACGAAGTTATTTTCTTTGGGTTGCAGTGTGTCATTTCCTTTCACACAGCATGTCTCACAATTGCTCTTACGTAGGAAATGTCACTGCTGAAAGTCCCTCTGAATATTTTTCAGGGGAGATCCATCAACAGGTAATGTGACTGGAATCCAGTGTCTTGCTTAAGAACATGATCTTTCCTGAGAGAAATCCACCCTTTTGTGGATCCATTGAAAGGACTCTGATCTCAAAAGCTGCCTCTTTCAGTGTATTTTACTCTGTGCTTTTATCTCTTCTTGCAGTAGCTACAATGGCTGGCATAGAGATGCCTATTCACTAAGACGATGGGCACTAGGGTGAGTTATTACAACAAGATCTCCTCCCAATTTAGTCAAAGAGCAGTATTTGCTAGAAATAATTGATACAATGTTATGGCAGTCATGTGTATAGGAGCCATTGCAGATCATATCAAACAAGCATGTAATGCGTCTGCAAGCAGCAGAAATTCTGTCCAGTCACAGCTCTCTGTGGTGAACGTAAATCTCACTGTATGCATTCCTTTGTTTGTTAAAGCATTTTGGTGCATTAGTATGTAAATAAAAGTCTCTCCATTTTAAGTGCTTCAGCTTAAAGCACTTGTTAAACTTGTATGGCTAAAGACCTGGTAAAAGTAATTTGAGATTATTCCTAACTTCTGGTGAAGTGAAAAACCAGACCAAAAATACGGTATTTTAAAAAATTTCTGTATGTCTTCTATTTACTCTTGATACTTGGAAACATGGAAATTCAGAATGGATATTTGGAAGGAGCATTATTATAGACCCCGGTGGGCATTCCAGGGACCATAGGATGGAAAGCTCCCTTCCTACTCCCAAGCACCATTGCTACATGCACAGGAAAGCCCTTTAGTGAACATCAAGGAGATGCTTTCTCAGTGCTCCCGTTTCAACCCAGCAGAGCACAGGAATCGCAGGGAGCTCCTAAGCAGTGAGGGTGTAATTCATAGGACTGTTCCCTGAATGGTCCTAAATCCTCAAAAAGCTGAATTCCTTGAAGAGAGAGAACTGCTGACCTTGCACGCATGAAAGGGATTGTCATTGTTCAGAGCTGTTCAAGTAACTGAAATCTAAAGGTACTTTTCCTTTTCTCTAAAGGTATTTACCGCAGGAGTCTGTGGATCTTACTCCTCAGAGCTTCACTGACAAAGTTCTGAACGGGAAAGAACACTGGGTCATTGACTTCTATGCTCCTTGGTGTGGCCCTTGCCAGAATTTTGCTCCAGAATTTGAGATCCTTGCGAAGGTAATTGTAAGAATTTTTCAGCAGCAGGATATCTCTTGTTTTCTAAGGACCCGCCTTGGGCAATGAACATTAATATACCTCCCTCCCTCCGTGTGTCTCTGTCTCTCCCTCCCTCCCTCCCTCTCTCTCTCTCTCTCGTAAAGACTGTTAAAGGAAAGGTGAAAGCTGGGAAAGTTGACTGCCAGGCTCATGCTCCAACCTGTCAATCTGCTGGCATCAGAGCATATCCAACAGTTAAATTTTATCCTTATCAAGGAACAAAGGTAAGAAAAAGACACACCAAATCCGTATAACTGTCAATTATGATAGAGGAACAGTGGTACACCAGATATTTGGCAGCCAGAAGGTCCCAGGTTCAATCCTTGGCTGCCTTTCCAGACCTTGGCTGCCTTTCCAGGCCTGAGAGAGACTCCTGCTTCCACTGCCAGCCTGGGAAAGTGTCCCGGATCCAGATGGACTGGTGGCCTTGGCTGGAATGGCAATGTTGTCCTTTAAAAGCAGTGTTTAATTGCACAGTTTAATTTTAGTGTGAAGTAATGCAAATTCCTACCACTGCATACTTCTTCCAGCAAGGATTTATTTTTTAAATAAACTTGCTGAAATGTGACAACTTTCATGCATAACACAACATAGTGGTTCTAGACTGTCTGAATGGATTCACACCACAAAATAAGCTGTGTTGAAGGGTTAAGTGTGGTTCAGTGTTGGTTATGTTCAACCATGGGTAGTTGCTGAAATGTGGATTATTATATTATCTGAACCCAGTTAAGCCATGATTTGTAAACCCCAAACAACCCATGAAGAGAACCCATGGTTTAGGGCAGGGGATGAACTGTAGGTTGTTTGCTGTGGCTTGTTATCTACAGACAACATGATAACCCACATTTCAATAGCATGTCCTTAGTAATTACTGTAGCTGCACTATGCAGCATCAAAATTTGGTATGTGATATTATCAACAAGATAAAAATAGGGTTGACTCTTTAATGTATCTGGTCACTAGGTGTTAAACTTTGTGCCTGCCCCTCTGAATGGCTATGTATTTTCATCCTAATGGTAGAAATTCCATTTTTCTTTGAACAGATAGATTAGGTCAGAGTATAATTCTATTTTTCTTTTTATTTGAAGAAAAATGCACTTGGAGAACAGATAGACAGCCACGATGCAAAAGCCATAGCTGAACTACTGATGAAGAAAGTAGAAGACCCGAAAAATAAGCAAAAAAAATCTTCCAGAAATAAGGTGGGCAATTTGTTGTGAGGTCCATTAACAGATATTTTAGCATCTTTCTCTTGTGCTGTTTGTGTCTGTGGGATGTAGTCAATTGGGGCTTTGTGTGAGATGGGGTGCCTGATTTTTGCCAATCTTTCCTACCCACTATAGTCCTCTGTGTCCCCGAAAAAGCTGCTTCTGGGTGTTGAGAGATCCACTGGAAGAAAATGGGGTATGGGTACCCAGCGTTATCTAAACAAGAGTGCAGAGTCACCCGTGGGATGCAACCCAGTGTTCCTGTTGTCTTGTGAATAAAAGCAAAGGCTCTTGTCATCCACTTCCAGTTGAATTTGCTGAGACTGTATCATCTCAGCGGAGTTGTTTCAAATACTTCAAGAATCTAGTACAGTTGAGGAGGAATGCTTTGAAGGGACCCACTATACTGCACGGCTGATACTGATATTGGTCACCTGTACGGAATCATCGTACCTTGTACCTTCCACGCCGTGGTTGGCAGGTGGTATCAGCCGCAGCATTTTGAAGAGGCAGGGAGACAGTGGGTGCTCCCAGCTGGGAGGGCTGCTGGTGCTGAGAAGGCATTGTGCAGTCCTCCCATCCTTGTCTCCTTAACATCTCTGAAAGAAAAGGTGAAATAAATGGTGGGGAAACATTTTCACCAGAAAATGGTGATTTCTGGATTTCCCATTAAATTTTTATCTTGTGGTTGTGAGCCACCCAGAGGTTCCGTGGCACCATTGGGCGGCATACAAATGTTTTAAATAAATTTATGCCATGAATGAAGCAGGGTGTTGGCAAGATAAAGCTCCATCTGGACGCCTTCAGGGCCTTATGTTGGAACCAAATGAAGAGGGGCACCTTTGGATGCAACCTATACAAGACAACTAGCAAACCGTGTGATTTTTATATTAGAAACAGTTTACCTGACACTTTTCATGTTAGAGTGGTCAAACTAATTAATCCTTCACTAGAATCTGTAAGCTGTATTTGCAGCATTTTACAGTGTTATATCTACTTCTATCCCTTCCCCACACCCCAACCTCCCCTGAACTTCAGGATGAACTCTGAGTCATGGAATGAATTTGAAGCGTATTGAAGC
Source organism: Varanus komodoensis (assembly GCF_004798865.1). Lineage (NCBI taxonomy): Eukaryota > Metazoa > Chordata > Lepidosauria > Squamata > Varanidae > Varanus > Varanus komodoensis. Next base: position 4,357,019 of record NW_025335548.1, read on the forward strand.
TGTGGCAGAGGGCAAATTAGATCATCTTCTTCAAGTAGGAAAAGAACTGCATGGGGATTCATGGGCACATGGGTTCTCCCCGTGAATGCTACAGAACTTGCTACGGATGCTTCGGAGTGTGCATTTCTAATGACTCTGGTGGCCATGGTGGCATGCTCACTGCATACAAAGGAGGATTTTATTTTTCCACTTATGGACTTGGTCGGTATCTGGAGGACCGCAAGGGTATCTTTTTCCCAATCCTTCTCTTGTGCTGAGAACGAGCCTATCTCCATCACCTGGAAAACAGCAGGCGGACACACACTATAGTACAGAAAGACTAAAAGAGCATTCGCTCGCTCTCTGTTTCTCTCTCTCTTTCTCTCTCTCTCTCTCTCTTTTGTATTGGAAGAAGAACGGTCTGAAACAACTTTTTTACCTCAGTATTTGTCCAGGATTCACTGGGTAAATTGAAGTATGTGTTTGGGGAAGCTCAGCTTACCTGTGTTATAGAATGTTAACTTCTGGACTGATCCCAGAGCCGTTTGGAAGAGCGCTCAAGTCATCCTCAGTGTGTGTGACGATTTCAGTGCACAGCACCAAGGGGCAAAGGCTTGCTTGTGTTAGCTCTCTGCTTCTTCATATGCATAAGCTGCCTTTAGAGGCTGAGGGCTCCACTGTCAATAGGGAAGTGTAACCACTCCAGGTCATAGTCTGAACTGTAAGGCGCCGTCTTGGTGCTGATCCCTGTCCCAGTGACATTGGCGCTACCAGCTGGAAACTGCTATGCATGAATTCTGGCTTTTGGAACACCGCTGAAAATGCACCAAAACCAAGGTAGCCTTTCCTTTTCTTTTAGTGGTATACAGACAGCTGGTTCCAACAGGTGGCAGCAGATGCACATGGTGCCGAGGGTTAAAGCAGCTATGAGCCAGCAGTACCCAGTCTTTTCACTGGCCATGGGATGGTGTCCTGAGGACATGGTGCCAGATAAGCAAGATTCAGAATGCAGCTGAAGCTTCCCCATATCAAAGCAGATTTACCTTGAAACACAAGCCCTTAGCTGAGTGCATCCACATGCTTTGCCACAGACAAGAAAAAGTGTAGAGGGTGGTGAGCTTGTGTCATGGCAAATTCATCCTGGTTTTAAAGCAGGATCCTGAAGTCAGTGTTGGAGGCACATATTTAATCTGTTTTGACAGCAGCCTGCTCTTAAAAGCAAACTGTTAAAATGTAAATGCTGCTTTTTTGTTGTTAGAATTTGTAGTGCCTTCTGAATCTTCACTGGTCAGCAGTGGTAAATTTTTTCAGGAGGTTATGCTACTGGAAATTGTTTGAGGTTTTCTCATCAGACTGTGAGTCTGGGGTGGTGGGGGTGGTGTGCAAATACATTTTTCCAGTGTTGAATTGACACTTGTCAATTTTGAAATTATTTCTAAGCATTTAAAAGCAAAGCTAGTTGGGCAATGCTTTATTAATATAATTTAAATACATTGATATCTTCTTATCCAAAGTTATTTCTTACAACAAATAAATAATTTAAAATCAAAATGCCGCAGAAGATTGTGGAAGGCTTCCAGAACTCTTTGCTGGTTTTATGAAGTGCCCTGGAGCCTCACAGCAGCATGTGTAGAGATGAAGACAGCACTGTTGCTATTTTACGAGTACTTGAATACAATAATAAAGAGTTCTGCAGAACTTGAAAGCTTCCACAACCTTTTGTGGCATTTTAGTTGCTTCCACTGTAGCTATTGCCCAACTATGGATTTTTGGCAGCTGGGCAGTCTGTTAGTAGTATCTGTGCATATTCATGCAACATCAATTTGTAAACTTTACATAAGAAATTTTGAATAATCTTTCCCTTTAAAAATGAAGCGTTGCATTCCTACATATTGGCACAAAATTAGTAACAGCATTACCTTTCTTTACAATTGCATTCATCTACCATTTTTTAAAAAATGCAATACATGTAATCCTTTTCATGTATGCATAAAAATTATTCTACACATGCAGAGATCAGGGGAACTGTATTAAGAAAGAGACAGTTCACACTACTGTGTGAAGAAAACACAGCAATGCACACAGTGGCCGCTCATATATGACTGTGCCCTTCTTTTGAAATCACCAACCGTTTTTCTTCCAAGGGTGAGATTCCTCTGAGACCATCATACTCATCTGATGATTTATACCATCAGAATTATGGTTAGTGTTATAGGGAGTTAAATCACCTTCTGCTTATCTCCATTAGCAAAACACAAGGACAGATATAATCAACCACAGTATTGTTTCTAAGGATATTATACTTGTTTATGCTGCATCCATTCCTACCGTAGTCCATTATTGCTTGGTCTTGATTACAGATGGTTCCATGCAGTGTGTATCCTTCCAGTTTAAATTCATATTTCATAACCTCCATTCTCTTAGAGGCAACTAACATCTCTTGAAGAAACAGTGTTGGATGGATTCTAAATTAGTTTCTCATTCAGTATCTTAGTAACGTATTTGTGAGGTCATGTCAGGGGTAGGAAGATCCATTTGCTTTAAGCTCATTGTATAAATCACCCTTTGTGAACCTGATCCTTTCCACTTACGTTGGATTCCACCCTCACCCAGCACGGTCAAGGATAAGTCAAATTTGGGAAGGCTGGTGTGATCTCTTGTGGAAGTAGGAAGGGACAAAAGCTGGTATTCCATGAAATAGTTTCTTTCACGAAGAGTCATGTTGTATTGTGATCTATTTGAGAAAGTTTGGTGGAGACACATCAGAATCTACCGTGGACTCATCCATGAAGCTATTAGATCCTGCTGGCTTATCCCACCACACTGCCAGCTTATCCCACAAGAATCTGTAAAATCCGAGCAAGAAGCATCCAACTGTAAAGTTCTTTTACTTATTTGTGTATATATATATGCATACTTTCTCATACTAGCAGAGGTTATCTTGTATTCCTTGTCATCTGGAATACAAAGTAACCTCTGCCAGCACCAGCAACAGGAAAAATTAATAACAGGTAATGCTATTACATTAAAGACAAGGCCTGCAATAATTCCAATTTTGCTAATGTTAGGTTCTTCCCAACAAGAAATGGCCCCAACAAGCAGATTTAATGGCTGTGATCCAAAGAGGGGACTGTGTGCAGAGGAGAAAATCAAAGGGATTTTTTTTCCCCTGTTCCCACTGCTGAAGAGTCGCATCATTTTTCAGTTAAGAAGCTGTCTGTTGAACTGTTGTGAATTACTGCAGCAAAACATCATTCATGTTCTAACTTGAACCCTGCAGTTCCTGTATGCAAGAGTGGAGGTCCTTGCAGTAATCAAACATACTGTTTCTCTCCCCCCCCCCCACTTCTTCAAGGACCAAGATGTTCCAGGGTTTGGTTTCTTTTATGGAAAGAGATCACCAGGCACGTAGGGTGTTTTTGTACTATTTGAGCTGATGTGCAAATGAGCAGGTTGAGCAAAGCTGGAGGCACGTAAAATCTATTCCATGTCTTTTAATGACATTGTGAACCAGAGACTGAAGGCCAGATTGGGTGCTATGGTTGTCATGGTTAATCCCTTCCCATGTCTCTCTCATGCAACTGAAAAGTCCATGTGCTGTAATGTAACTCCATCGGTGCCTCTCTGCACCAGTTCATTGCCTGCTGATTGCAGGGGTTGGGGAAGCGGATGTAACTCTGCATTACAAGGAGATGCAGTCAGTGGCTCATGTGCCTCTTCCCTCAATTTGTTTAAAGCCTGCCTGAGTTAGAGACATTCTTTAGGCACTGCTCCAGTAGCAGAGCATCATGCTGTAGGCGTGTTACATCTTAATTGTGAAAACATCCTGTGCATCCTATTCAGGCTTAAATCTGAAATACCTACGCAGAACTTAACACTGGCAAGAAAATGCATGCACGATCTGTTCTGCATCTCTCTTCTGTTAACAGTGTTTGCATGTTGGCAAAGACTGCAAAAGAGTCCCACAGAGTGCATGACAGATGAACGTGTATCGCCACTGCTCCTGCTACGGAAATGCAGTCACTGCCTTACACGGGGATAATCTGTGTCTCTTGTTTTAGCCGAAGCCAGATTTGCACAGCGTTCATTGGAAGGATCTTTTGCCAACAACGAAGCCTAAAGCAAATGCTTCAGACAAACATTTGATTTGAGAATCACGCAGACACTTGAAAAGCAAAGCCGAGGGTGAACTACCGAATTCAGACAGTCAGTTTTAGATTGTGAGTCGGGCATGTGTGTCGGGACAGGAGCAAAGATGGGGAAAGGCAGCTGTGTCATGCCCTTTGCGCCAGCACCAATTTCTGTGTACTTCTTCCAAGAGAAACTTTTATATGTCTGGTTTGAAATTTTAGTTTGTATTAGGACTATTTGTGGGTTTTTTAAATGGTAAAAAATTGAGAGAAAAGCATTTGCTCTGTTTAGTTATAAAACATATTTGAACAATGATTTTGGCACTGGAAATAGTGAGTTTTGTTTGGTCCTTTAAGCAGGCAAGTTTAGTGATCCGGAGCTACAACCAGCAAGAGTTCTTGTCTTACTCCTTGATTGTTTTAGTTGTAAGCCAAAGTTTATAATAAATTTGATTTTAATATTTCTGGATTATGAAATACATTCTTTCAGTAGGATTTTCAGTTCATTAACTGTCTTATGTCTTGGAATAACAGCATGCTTTGATACACTGAGAGCAGTGAACGAGTAAGTACTGAATGAGCCATTTCTGACAGTGTAATACTTCTGACTGGAGTATAATATTTCTGACAGCACGTGCAGGCTCATGGTTGAATGCACCAAAATGGCTTTGTGTTGTGTGCTCTGCCAAAAATAGACACTTCACTGGCTTCTCCCAGAGGCACAGATGAAGGTAAAACGGGTGGGCTGCAAAGATCAGTGGGGATGGGTCTGGGGAAGAGGGCTAAGTTGAGGCCTGAGCTTTTATCACATGGTGTGGGATAAGGAGCAGAACGTGTTCCTTGGTGAACATCTCAAGGCACTTCATGATATCCTAGGAGACGTCATGGATGTGGATGTTTTGCCGTGGATGTTTTGAGGAGATGGGACTGGTCCCCTTATCTGAGAGGGTTCCAGCTGGACACAAGGTGGAGATGCTCTGCTTGTACCTCAACAGAGGTTGGCTTGCCCGGTTCTTACAGGAAAGAGGTCCTGGTCATCCCATTCCCGCACCACTGGTTTGTCCTGCTAACGGCTCTGCGGGTAAATAGTCAGGCCGTAGGTTGCCCAGCCCCTGTGCAGGGTCATTTTCTTCCAGGTGAGTGTGCAAATGGACCCAGTGCAGAGCCGGACTTGCACACATGACCTCTTGCTGCTTTTCATGGCATCAGTGATGGAAATAGTCTGAGACTTTTGAACAAGCCAAGGATGTACAGTATATGAATGGTCTTCTAAAATCCGGGCAGCAGGTTTAGCTGAAAAGTGAGCATTGTCTCTGTTAACTTTTGAACAGTCGGAAGAACAAGGAATAAAGGACTAGCTCATGGAAGTGTGGCTTCCCTTTATAAGTTTTCTTCAACAGGCTCCACAGACCAGCTTTCAACAAAAAGTCTTTTCTGGAAGGAAATGATAGCCAAGGCAGCTGGAAACTAAACCAAGAATATTGCTTTTTGCAATAGAAGAGAAGGCTTACTATAAAATGCGCACACTGTAATAAGCACACCGAGGGTGGTGGAGAGCCAGTGTGGCACGTTGATTAGAGCCGGACTGGATATATGGGGAACCCAGATTCTAGTCCCCACTTGGCCACAGAGCTCCCTGGGTGACTTTAGGCGGTTCGCAGGCTCTCACCCCAACGTACCTCACAGGGTTGTTGTGAAGATAAAAATAGAATGCAGGAGAACTTGGAAAGCTCCTTGGGTTTCTCACAAGAGGAAAAAGGGCAGGAGATAAATGGAATATAACGATAATATCTCAAAGTCTCCCATATTTGACAAACTGTGAAATAACTGCATATATTTGTCCTTTTCTATATAAAAGTTGTTAATCCACTGTATTTATCTTTGATTTTATCACAGAATTGAGATCCTAGAACTACCCTAAGAGCATTTCCTCTCCACCTTTTCTGCTTCATAACCTCTAGGAGGCGCTGCAGTATAACAGAGCAGCACAATTACACAAGTGGAAAAAGTGCAGCTTTTTTACTTTCACAATTATGTACCATAGTTTCCCTGCTGTAAAAAAAAAAAAAAACCTTGCCAAAAGCCCTGTTTAAGAATAAACACAACAGTGAATAAACACAAAATTCCAAACGACTGTGAACAGGGAATGATAAACACACAACACATGCTTCACATAGAAAAGCTTGTTTCATTGTTTAGTCTGTCATTGTTATGGTTATATGTTCATGGTTATGAACTTTAGAGCAAAAATGAAATCATTTCACACACACACACACACACACACACACACACCTGGCAACTCCAGGTAAGACTTGAAAAGATCATCTACCGGGCACAGCTGTTCTAAGGTAGCTTCATATGTGAGCTGCAGTGCGGTGTTTGAAGGCGCGTGGGGTGCTGTGTTGCCACCCCACTGTTTTTCAGTTACCCACAGGTAAGCAGTGGTACTAACCTAACTGCCCCTCCTCCTTTTCATTCTCCCATTTCAGAAGTCCCCCACTTCTTCATAAACCACCCTACTGCCTTTCTCCTCCTGCCCCTTTTTCCTGGGTGAGGTACAGCATATACATCAAGTACTCTGGTTCAGGTGGAAGCAGAAAAATTAACACCATGTGTTGGATCCATAGTGAATAAGTCACAATGATTTCTGTAAGTCTACTCTAAGTAGGACTAAGTCTGGATCCAACCCACTGAATGCATGGTTTGTCTGCATTCTTTGGGTAATAGGAAAGAGAAAGAATTTAAACAACCACACTGTCCAGAGTCCTGCAGCTGTTGCCTTAAGCAGCAGCTCTTCCGCAGCGAAATCCAGGAAAGAGAACAATCCTATCCAATAGGTGTCCCAGGTAAATAAATAAAAGCCTTCCTTCTTTGTAAGAACAAATGCTCTTAAAAACCAAGCTCCTAGTGCAGGCATTTCAGGCAGATGTGCTGTTGAAGCAAAACATTTGAAGCATTTCCAGCGCAAACAGATGCAGGAAGACAATTTTTATTACACACATTTTGCCCTGATCATAATAACACAGCGCAAGGCTGAATTTTCAAAGAGTGCACACACCTAGAGGCATGTTTCACCCATGACAATTTGGGGGCTTTAATTCCCTATTAAACTCTCATAAATTTCCCCCACCTCCCAAGCCGAGTAAAATCAAAATCCAAGCCAAACCTGTTAAGGGCAAGAAAAGATGCTTTCAGTGATGCTTTGACTCTGTAAAATTTGACTCAAGCAACAGTGAAGGCAGCCCAACTTTTGCAAGTATACTGCACTTTCACTGAGAAAAATTCAGCATTTAAGTCATTGGAACTTGGGAAGCTGCCCAGTATTCTTGCCACTGACTAGCAGTGGCTCTCCAGTTTCCAGAAAGTTTTTCCAGCCCAGCCTGGAAATGCTGCTGATTGAACCCGGGCCTTCTGCATGCAATCCAGTTGCGTTAGCTCTAAGCCACAGCTCTTCTTCCTAATGTTCTGCACGAGGTAAGAAACTGTGATGGATCTGGGAAAGGGGAATAGAAAGGGGAGTGGTGCTACCCTAGCTGATTTTACATTCCCCCATCACTATGTTGCATTATCTTATGCCAAGCTGCATAAGAATGCACATTAAATGAACAAGTGTTGACTATGATACAAATTTTGTGCATTCTCATTTACTAAGTGCCATTATCCCCTTTTCCTTTATGACTGTGTCTATAATCTGGGATGCAGGGAATAAACCAGCCAATCCACCTTCCATGAGTTGCAATATGTGGGTTTTTCCTCGAGATGGGCACAGAGCTGTCGAGGGGGCACCCCGGCATGCCTACCCACACCCTCACTTTGCCTTTCTGGCCGAGCCAACCCACAAGGCTGCTCCATAAAAAGAAGCATGCTTTAGTCTGCACTGTCACAGCTCCAGTGCTGAATTAATAACTGGTATCAGCAGTTCCAAACCATGTTGACACCCACAGCAGAAAGAGCAGAATAATATTCTAACATCGAGTGTTTTGATCAAATTTGGAATGTCTGTTTTGCATGTGTAAAAAATCAACTATACTCACAAACAGCTATTTGATGTTCAAAGGACAAAAATGGGTACATCTGCAACATCTGCCATTTCTGTTACAGCTGCGGCAGCCATCTGCATGGGACAACCTTCCCCAGTCTGCTGCCCTCCAGATGCTTTGGACTACAATTCTCACCAGCCCCAACCTACATGGTCAATGGTAAAGAATGATGGGAGCTGCCACTCCAAACACCTGGCACAGGTTAAGGAAGGCTGAGCCCAAGCAACTGCGATTTGTAGAATTGCCTTCTCAGGCCACATCACACTGTTGCGAGGGGGTGATACTTGTTGGAAAACAGGCACTGAAGAGGTAAAAAGAGGGTTCAAGTCCTCCAGACCCTACAGGATTCCCCACCGCTGCATTTTTCTGTCTCCAACTAACTGTATGGCATAGTGATCACACCTTTCATATATTGCCCAGCTCGGCCCTGAGAAGGAAGGTTTGAGAATCAGCAAAGTCTTCCTCAGAAGAGGATTTTTCACATTTTATGCTCACATCTTTCAGGCATCCATGTTTACATTCCCCAAGCTGTGTTGCTGCTACCAGGGCGGGCGAGAGAGTCTAGCAGGCATATTGCTGCTGGCTGCCCCTAAAGAAACCCGCCTGCAGTTGCAGGAGAAGCCTGGAGGCCCCCCAGCCCCTTGCGGCTGTTTCCAGTGCCGGCAGCCACAGCCCCTCCGCCGCCTCACTTCCCTGCCCACTCCCTGGACCATAGGGTGTCGGGGGCCGTGCGGGTTCCTCCACTCCTTAGCGGGCAAGCCCTGCTGGCAGCGCAACACACAGGATTTTGGAAATGTGCTTTAAGTTTCACTGGTCTACAAATGTTGGGAAATTATTGACCTCCACGATAAAATGTGCTAATTCTTACATATTCTGATTAGATGAATTAGAAAACAGGTGATAAAGTTGGCTAAAGTTTTCAAGATATTTCACAATAAAGATTTATACACAGGCGAGTTTATTTGCCTACAAGGGAGGGAGGGGTCTGATGATCATGATGCCTCAAAACTTCTGGACAAAGTATGGTAGAACAATGAAAATGGCACCACATGGAAGAATATAAATTTATCTTCACTTTGAGACTAAAGATTATTTCCTAACTGTAATTTACTGTTCTTTTATTGCAAGGTACATTTGTCTTGGTCACAGATCTGCGCATCATACAGTTACATTTGGTGGCTTGTGAACGTGTCATTGCCTAACACTTCCAAGGAACAGTTGCATGATTTTTTCCTCCAGAAGCCAAGATGCCTTGAAACTGTGTAAATAACACAGATACCTTCTGCTACATTTGTGGCGAGGTTACATTTTCATTTCAAAAGTGCAGTATGAAGGCAGTGGTAAAAAAGGCACACCACCTATATTTTGGATGCAAAATGGGGGATCAGGACAAGAGTTGGGCCCTTCATTATTGTTGCATTACATGTGCAACTTATCTGCATCATTGGCTAAACAAGAGGAAAAAGTCCATGCCTTTTGCAATCCCAGTGGTGTGGAGGGAACCCACCAATCATAGTAGCAGCTGCTATTTTTGCATGGTTCCCCCAACTGCAAAAGGGATCTCAAGAAAGAAGAAGTGGACCGTGGATATGCAAACATTCCATCCGCGCTGCGTCCTGTCCCCCATGGTGAGGACTTGCCAGTTCCAGATCCACCAGAATCCTACTCTCTAGACTCAGATGATGATAAAGACGATGAGCAGGATACAGCTGATCGGGGGCCAACGATGTCAGCACAGTGGCTCTCGGTGTATTTGGTGATCATCCTTTCCATATGGACATATAAAAGGCAGACAAGATGTATTGGTTAAGTGTTTTCTGTGGTGGGGTGACCAAATTATTTGGCTCCATGGGCGCCCTTGGAATTTAGAGAAGCTCTGGTGGGTGCTCTCACAAAATGGCTGCCATCGTGGGTGCGGGAGGTCCAACAATGCTCATTTCCAAGAAGGCAAGCTGCTGAAGCTAAAGGCAAAGTATTCTGCCCAAGAACTAAATACAAAGCCAAGGTGGGATCTGAGTCTGAAAACACAAAGTCACTCTTTTGAACCCAAATCAAGTTGGCAAGAAGGGCAGCCCTTCACTTTGCGCCATGCCACTGACAAATGATAATTCAACAGTTATGTTAGAATTAGGTAAAAATCAGAAAGGACAAGGATCCTGACAGGTCCTAAGAAAGGTGTTTGTAGGCCCCAGGTTAAAGATCCTAGTAGTGTGGAATGATGACCTCTTCATGCCATAATACAACTCATGGCACCACTCCAGAGTGAGTCATTTTTGCAAATGGAAATCATTTGCAGATAGATATAGCTAGAAGCTATAAGAAGGAAAGTTATTCATAAAGGGATTACATAATGGTCACCAATTCCTGCAGTTTTATTAAATAGAAATACCAAAAATGGCATCAATTAAGAGATGACATTGAAAAAATATTTACAATTTAGGAAAATCCTTATTTTTATGGACTTTTAGCGGAGATTGAAATGGTTAACATGGGCTCCAAACATAACATAAAGCACCAAACTCATGGAATTTAATCAGTATGTAGCATTATAGTGTAAACCGATTCCTTAAATGCTCTTGCAGTCAGTAAATCTTACTCATGCTATGTTAGATGAATTTTGCACAAATTAACATGATTTCTGTGTGGTTTTAAGTTACCTTTGGAAGACTAAGTAATTAGAGTCAGCTGGCAGTGCTTCATGTTACCCTGAATGGGGCTGCTGCGTTGCTGGCTCAGCCTTGGAAGAGACCTTAATGAAGAGTAAGGTTGGAGGTGCCGTTTCTGCTTTTGCTTCCTTAATTCCTGCTTGAAAGTTTTTTGAATTAGAGACTGTGATTGCCATTATGACCTGAAGAAAAGAGGAAGAGATACTAAAAATGCATTTTCATCATCCCCATGAAGCCAAGCAGATCCTACATTTCCAAGAAACCTAGGTGCACATGTTTAATTTATTTACCATTGACACGTATATAGCACTTTAGCTGTTTATTTAATTTCTATACCATCAACAATGTTGTCCATGGTGTCGCGATGGGTCGGACATGACTTCGCAACTAACAACAACAACCCTCAACAGACAAAACTCTGTAATGAAATAATAAATAGCATTTCTAAGGGCACAATCCTAAACAAGTTTAGACAGAAAAAGGGCATTTTCTTCTGTCTGAAGTTGCATAAGATCGTGCCTTAAGGAAGCCATGTTGACATGGCTATAGGATGTCTACAGGGGGACTTGGGTTATTTGAAGGCCCAGCCCAGGTGACCTCAGTCTGTGAACTCCATAGGCCGGGTTCTGTCCTCGCCCCCTTGCAGCCATAGTAGAAAGACCTGCCCCGGGGCCTTGCCAGGGTCTCGACTTGCAGACTTCTCCTTGGAGAGGACCAAGAGGCTTTGGTGGGTGCTGCAGAAGGGCCGAACTCTGGGCCAACAGCTTGTGCTGCTTCTTATCAGCACCCTCCTCTTTCTCAGCACTAAAACTAAATGGTCATCTAGAGGAAGTACATGGTGCAAAGTGGCAGAGATTGCTGCCATCGTGCCTCACTCTGGGCACTGGATGCACGTGAAGCTCCACATTCAGAGGCTTAAGGGCATCTGACTAAGAAAAAAATTGATTGCATCCTAAGTGGGTTCCAAATAATATTAAAATTGCAGATGATGTACATGATCAAAAACCATTTCAACTACAATATCCATATGATTAATAGAAAAAAAGTCTAAATTGGATAGGGGATTTGGAAAGGCAGTACTATGGGTTAAAGCAGTGTCATGTGAACAGATGTCTGCTTGTGCAACGGGATTTTCCCTTGCACATCCCTGGTGCAGCTGCTTCACGGGTTCTCCCAGCTGTGTAGTAGGTTGTAAAGGGGAGTGATCTGATTCAGAGTTAGACCAAGGGTGGATCTGGGTAGGTTAGTGGATAACTGGAAGATGTGCATGAGATCAGCAAGGGGTTTTGAGAGCAGCGGTCAGAAGACCAGCAAGGATTTGCTGATCTGATTTGCAGAAGATCATTATAGGACAGTGGTGGCAAACCTATGGCATGAGTGCCACAGTGAGCACACAGAGCCCTCTCTGTTGGCAGGTGAGCCAAGTCGCACCAGCATCGCCCCAGCAGCCGAGCATCGGATAACAGCAGACACGGGCCATGAGCATGCTCAGAAAGGAGTAGCAGCACCAGGCCAAGACATCACAAGCCGCAACTCATTAGACACAACTTGTCTGAGCTATCACATGGCTGGTCAGTGCTCTGCCAAGGAAATATATATAGATATAATTGCTTGGACTGGCTGTGAGTTGTTTTGTGTCAACTAAAACCTTAGTTTTCAGGTTTTATTGCAGTTTTGGCAATTTGCAGTAAATACGTGGGTTTTGGGTAGCAGTTTGGGCACTCGGTTCTAAAAGGTAAACCATAACTGGGTTATGTTTAGGAAAAACAAGGTGTCCTAGCATGATCTTGATGGCTGGGATGTGTTTAGAATAGGCAGAAATGAGCTGTGCAGAAAAAGCTACTCAAGGAAGGCTTTTTCAAAATCGCCCTCTTTTCAATGGAATGTTTGCCCTATATTAGGGTTAGGTGGTTGAACCAGGGTAGGGTTCAGGATGGAACAACGAAGTGTCCTGGCATGATCTTGATGGTTGGGATGTGCTTATAATGGACAGAAATGAGGAGCTGTGCAGAAAAAGATACTAAAGGAAGGCTTTTTCAAAATTACCATCTTTTGAGCTGAACTTTAGCCCTATATTAGGGTATGGAAGGTGAACCAGGGTAGGGATAGGGTTGCAAAAACGAGGTGTCCAGGCATGATTTGGCAGGTTGGGATGTGTATAGAATAGGGAGAAATGATGAACTGTGTGGAAAAAGCTACGCAAGGCAAGGTGTTTTCAAAATCACCCTTTTTCAATGGAACTTTTGCCCTAGGATAGGGTAAGAGAAGGGGGGGGTGCACCAGGGTAGGGTTAGGGATGGAAAAACGAGATGTGCTGGAATGAATTTGATGGTTGGGATGTCTTAAGAATGGGCAGAAATGATGAGCTGTGCAGAAAAGGCTACACAAGGAAGGCTTTTTCAAACTCGTCCTATTTTCGGGGAGTGCAAAAGGTAAGGTTAGGATAAGAAAAACAAGGTGTCCTGGTATGATTTTTGATGATTGAAGTGTGATTGGCACGGGCAGCAATGATGAGCTGTGCAGAAAAATCAACTCCACATGGGATTTTACAAATCGTCTACTTTGCAGTGGAAGTTTCCCCTGTATTAGGGCTAGGGGAGTGTACCAAGCTAGGGTTAGGGTTAGAAAGCTGAGATGTTCTGGTTTGATTTTGATGATTGGAATGGGATTTGAATGGGAAGAAATGATGACATGTGGAGAAAAATTTACGAAAGGATGTATTTTTAAAAATAGCCTACTTTGTAGGGGAACATTCCCCAATACTATGGTTGGGGATAGCACCAAGCTAGGGTTAGGGTTAGAAAAACGAGGTGTCCTGGTATGATTTTGATGACTGGAATGTGATTAGCATGGGCAGAAATGATGAGCTGTGCAGAAAAATCTACTCCAAGAGAGACTTTACAAATTGCCTACTTTGCAGTGGAACTTTTCCCTATATTGGGGATAGGGGAGTGCACCAAGCAAGGGTTACGGTTAGAAAAAGGAGGTGTCCTTGTATGATTTTGATGATTGGAATGTGATTAGAATGGGCCAAAATGATGAGCTGAGCAGAAAAATCTAATCCAAATGGGATGTTACAAATCGCCAACTTTTCAGTGGGACTTTCCCCTATATTAGTGCTACAGGAGTGCACCAACCTAGGCTTGGGGATAGAAAGACGAGGTTTTCTGGTATGATTTTGATGACTGGAATGTGATTAGCATGGGCAGAAATGATGAGCTGTGCAGAAAAATCTACCAAAGGATGTATTTTTAAAGATGGCCTACTTTGAAGTGGAACATTCCCCAATAGTAGGGTGAGGATTGCATGAACTTAGGGTTAGAGGTAGAAAAATGAGGTTCATGGTATGATTATGATGATTGGAATGTGATTAGAATGTGTCCCTGTCTATCTGTCTGTCTCTCTCTCTCTCCTCTCTATGTCTGTCTTTGTCTTTCTGTCTGTCCGTCTTTGTCTGTCTGTCCATCTGCCTGTCTGTCTCTTTCCATGTCTGCCTGTCTGTCTGTCTCTCCGTCTCTCTTGCTCTCTGTCTATCTCCCTCTCTCCCTCTCTCTGTCTCTGTCAGTCTGACTGTCTGTCTGTTTCTGTCTGTCTTTCTCTCTGTCAGTCTGTCTGTCTGCCTGTCTCTGCCTGTCTGTTTCTCTGTCTCTGTCTGTCTGTTTGTCTGTCTCTGTCTCTGTCTGTCTGTCAGTCTCTGACTCTCTCTCTCTCTCTCTTCCTGTGTCTGTCTGTCTGTCTTTGTCTGTCTTTGTCTATCTCTTTCTGTCTGTCTGTCTCCTTCTGTCTGTCTGTCTATATGTCTGTCTGTCTTCTTCTGTCTGTCTCTGTCTGTCGGTCTGTCTGTCCGTCACTCTGTCTGCCTGTCTGCCTGCCTGTGTCTGTCAGTCTCTGTCTGTCCATCTTTCAGTCTGTCTCTGTCCATCTTTCTGTCTCTCTCTCACTGTCTGTCGCTCTCTCCTCTCACTGTCTTTCTCTCTGTCTGTCTCTCTGTCTATCTGTCTGTCTGTCTCTGTCCATCTTTCTTTCTTTTTTTAATAAATTTTATTTGAGAGATTATACTCCTACAAAAACAAAAAGAAAAGTACAAACAACATCCATCATCAAAAAACATCGAGCCCGCTGGGTCAGCCCCCACACCCTTCTTTTTCCATCTATAATAACTTTAAAACATATTTAAGTCTATGCAAAGTCCCGTTTCTCTAGCCAATAATAAAGAGATTCCCAAGTTTGATAGAAGTCAGTATCTTCTTTCTGCTTCAATGATAAATTCAGTCTATCCATTTCTGCACAGTCCAGGATCTTTTAATCAATTCAGCAGTGGGTAGTTTTTCACTTTTCCAGTGTTAAGCGAATGCAATCCTCACCACAGTGATTACATATAAAATCAGATACATTTCTTATTTACTAATGTCCTCCAGTATAATGCCTAAAAAATTTCAACCTAAAAAAAAAAAAAATCAACCTAATAAAAAAGAAACTTCAGGTTTAAAGGCGAAGGATTTTTGTACCACTTCCTCCACCATATATAATAAAAAATACCCAATTTATGTTTACATATCCAACATCCATTTGACATCTTTAGAAACATCTTGGCTAATCTATTTGGTGACAGATACCATCTATAATACATTTAATACAAGTTTTCTTTATACAAAGTTGCTAATGTTACCTTGATATTTCTCTCCCACAGCTTTTGCCACATTTCTAGTTCAATATTATATCTAAGATTTTGTACCCATATTATCATAGCTTCCTTAACTCATTCATCTTCCATTTTCCTATCAAGTAAGAGGTCATACAATCTTTTAATCATTTTCTCATCTGATTTAAGCATCATTTATTCAAATGTTATTAAGACCTTATAAAAACCCCACGCTTTACAATCTTTAACATATCTCGATTGTATCCGCACCTTATGCCACCAAAAGATATCAGCTCCCTGTTCTTGTATTTCTTAGTTCAATTTCAATCCTCCATCTTTATCCAAAATGTTATCATATCTTATAATCCCTTCAAAATTCAATGCATTTGGTTACACAGAAGCTTCCATGAGTGAAAAACCATCTTAGTATAACTTTTCCCACACCGACATTAATGATTTTCTAATATAGTGACTTAAAAAAGAACCATGTGACTTAGCCTTCTTATACCACATATAAACGTGCCAACCCATTTGCAAATCATTCCTTTTAAAATAGAAAATTCTCTTGTTTCTTCTTTACACCCCTACCTCTTCTGTCTTCCTTTTTTTTTCAGTATCTGTACTACTTGTTGTAAATCAGTATTCACTATTTCTCCTTCCTCAGAGTGATATGTAGTTGGTTCGGCACCTATCCCTCCTTCTTTTGAGGCACCCAGTTCTTCCTCTTCAGGCATAATTCTAAATTTTTCATAAAACTCTTGTGTCTTAAAAGTCGAGTCCAGTTTGTATCTTGTAACGTTCCAGATAAGAGATATTCCTTCTGTTGTTAGCCACCTAAACATAGTCTCTCTCAAATATTTAGACACCTTCTCCATCTCTAGTATAACAAGCAAATCCCATAATAACTTGTTTATTTGCTTTGTTAATTGTTTCAAGTTTTTCATATGCTTGTTGTATTTTTTGTGTAAAACTGTTCAGTTTTAAGTTGAACAGCCAATTGGGTTGATACCTCCTTAACAGAATTATCCATTTTGTCGAGGCATTCTCTTTGTTCAATTGAAATGTTTTCCTGTTGCATTGACATCGCCTCGTGGGATGCTTGCAAGGCTGTTAAGGATGTCTGTATCTCCAGAAGCGTCATTTGTTGGTCTTTTTGATATTTTCCAACATCTGCCGCTTTAGGCTGATGAGTTGGACTCTGAGAAGCTGATGCAGGTGCTGAAGAGGAAGAAGAGTGTGTTTTTTTCATGATGATATTTTTTACCAAAAATTACAAGACAGCAACAAAGAAATAGAGTATAAAAAAAAGAGAAGGAAAAAAAAAGGAACTTGCTATAAATCCAATAGCCACAGGGTGGCAGCAAACAGCTATTTTGTCTTTAAATAGCAAAAATGGCATCACAAAGAAAATGAAAGTCTGTAATTTTGGGCATGAGAATTGTTTTTGGCAAGAGTCCAAGAGAAAAAAAGTCCTGTCAAAGTAAAATTTATCTTCTATCACGTTATTCCACAGTAATTATTTATTCTGATTCTTCGCCCTTAGGGAGGTTAGGAAAAAAAAAAGTTTTTCTCTCCAGCCCCCAAATTTCCAAAGGAGTCTCAGTTCCTCTCCCCCAGATCAGTCGCTGCTTAAAACTCCGTGGGGGGGGGGGGGGAGGAAGAATTCCTCCCTCCATCAAAGGGCTTCCCTTTCTGCTTTATGCCAAATTAGTAACTGCTGCAGCTCTTTCATGGGCAGTATAGAAGAAAAAAATAACAGTAATAATCACCCAGCAGGTCCGATGAACTTCTAACTAATTATTCTATGCTACTATTTTATTTTTTATTTTTATTTAAGCAGCATTTTAACTTTTAGTATTACAAGATTTTATCTGGCCAGGGCGGCTTATTTTATATTGTATTTTTAATTTAATGTTTATATTTATTGTAATTTATATTATAATTACTTTTAATTATTGTTGTAAGCCGCCCCAAGGCTTCGGCGAATGGGGTGGCATAAAAATGTTTTAATTAATAAATAAATACATACATACATACATACATACATACATACTATCCCGGTCGTCAATGGCTCGCAGTGAGCTGATCTCTCCCCTGTGTTGTTCGATTGAGAAAAACCCAAATTGCACCCAATAAATGCGGAGCCGCTGCCATGCGCCAATTAGAAGAATGCTCGGACAATCTAATCTTCGCCCTGACGGGGCCTCAGTGAGCCTCCCGCGGCTCTCTGTCGAACAAATGCTGGTGTGATAATGGGAGCTACCGCTCTTTACAGCCGTACTGCCACAACGCTAATCAGAAGTCCACTATCTGTCCGTCTTTCTGTCTGTCTGTCTCTGTCTGTTGCTCTCTCCTCTAACTGTCTTTCTCTCTGTGTGTCTGTCTGTCTGTCTCTCTCACTCTGTCTTTCTTGCTGTCTGCCTGTCGCTGTCTGTCTGTATCTGCCTTTCTTTCTCTGTCCATCTGTCTCTGTATGTCACTCATTCTGTCTGTCTCTCCTCTCACTGCCTTCTCTCTGTCTGTTTGTCTGTCTCTCTGTCTGTCTGACTCTCTCTCTCTTCCTCTCTATCTGTCTGTCTGCCTGTCTCAATGTGTCTGCCTGCCTGCCTGCCTGCCTGTCTCAATGTGTCTGTCTGTCTGTCTCTGTCTGTCTTTCTCTCTGTCTGTCTCTCTCCTCTCACTGACTGACTGTCTGTCAGACTGTCTGTCAGTCTGTCTGTCTCTTGCTCTTCTCACTGTCAGTCAGTCTGTCTGTCTTTCTAGTTGTATGTCTATGTCTTTCTCTGTGTCTGTCTGTCCATCTGTCTACCTCTTTCTGCCTGTCTGTCTGTCTCTATCTCTCTCTCAGTCTGTCTGTCTGGCCGTGTGTGTATGGATGTCTGTCTGTCTGTCTCTCCGCATGTCTCTCACTCTTCCACCTGACTGTCTGTCTGTCTCGCTTTCTGTCTGTCTTTTTGGCCGTGTCTGCCTATCACTCTTCCTGTCTGTCTCTAGCTGTCTGTCTTTGTCTGTCTGTCTGGCTGTCTCTGTCTGTTTTTCTATCTGTCTGTCTTTCTCTGTGTGTGTGTGTCTCTCTCTCTGTCTATCTCTCTGTCTACCTATCTCACTCTTCTCTCACTGTCAGTCTGTGTATCTCGGTCTGTCTGTCTGTCTCAGTCTGTCTGTCACAAGGTCTGTCTGTCTGTCTCTGTCTGCCGGTCTTTCTCTGTTTATCTATCTTTCTATCTGCCTGTCTTCCTGTCTCTCTCTGTCCATCTTTCTGCCTTTCTGTCTGTCTGTCTCTGTCTGTCTCTCTCTTCTCTCATGGACTTTCTGTCTGTCTGTCTGTTTCTTCATCTGTCCATATGTTTGTCTGTCTGTCCGTCTCTGAATGTCTCTCTTCTCATTGTCTCTCGCTCTTCTCACTGACTGTGTGTCTCTCTGTCTCTCTGTCTGTCAATTTCTCATTCAGTCTGTCTGTCTCTCTGCCAGTCTGTCAGTCTCTGTCTGTCCCTCCTCTCACTGTCTGTCTTTCTCTCTGTATGTCTCTCTCCTTCTGTCTGTCTGTCTGTCTGTCTGTCTGTCGGTCCTCCTGTCTCTGTCTGTAGGCTGTTTGTCTTTCTGTCTTTCTGATTTTGTCTTTCTGTCTGTCAGAATTTCTGTCTCTCTGTCTGTCAATTTCTCAGTCAGTCTGTCTGTCTGACTGTCTCTCTGTCTCTCCTCTCATTGTTGGTTTCTCTGTCTGTTTGTCCATCTTTCTCTCTGTCTGTCTGCCTTTCTCTGTCTGTGAGTCTGTGTGTCCGTCTCTCTCTCTCTCTCTCTCTCTCTTTCTCTGTCTCTCTCTGCTCTCACTGAGTGACTGTCTGTCTGTCTGTCTCTGTCTGTCTGTAAGCTTCTCTGTCTCTCTGTCTTTCTGTCTCTCTGTCCTTATGTCTATCTCTCCTCTCACTGTCTGTCTTTCAGTCTATCTGTCTGTCTGTATCTGTCTGTCCATCTGTCTATCTTTCTGTCCGTCTGTCTGCCTGTCTCTGTCTGTCTGTCTATCTGTCTATCTGTCTGTGTCTGTCTGTCTCTCTATCTGTCTGTATGCCTGTCCTCACAATGCCTTCTCTCTGTCTATTTGTCTGTCTGTCTGTCTGTCTGTCTCTATGCCTCTCTGTCAGTATGTATGCCTGTCTCAATCTGTCTTTCTGTCTGTCTTTCTCTGTCCATCTGTCTGTCTGTCTCTGTCTTTGTGTCTGTCGCTCTGTCTGTCTGTATGTATGCTTCTCTGTCTCTCTGTCTTTCTGTCTCTCTGTCCTTATGTTTGTCTATCTCTCCTCTCACTGTCTGTCTTTCAGTCTGTCTGTCTGTCTCTGTCTGCCTCTCTATTTCTTATGTCTGTCTGTCTGCCTATTTTTCATTCTCTCTCTGTTTCTCTGTCTGTCTGCCTGTCTCTGTTTGTTTGTCTGTCTCTCTGTCTATCTGTCTGTGTCTCTCTGTCTTTCTGTCCGTCTGTCTGTGTCTCTCTGTCTCTCTATCTGTCTGTACGACTGTGTCTCCTCTATCTGTCTATCTGTCTTTTCTCTCTCTCTCTCTCTGTCATTCTGTCTGTTTGTCCTTCGGTCTATCTCTTTCTGCCTGCCTGCCTGCCAGCCTGCCTGTCTCTGTCTGTCTGCCTGTCTGCCTGTCTGTCTGTCTGTGTGTGTGTCTGTCTTTCTGTCACTATTTGTCAGTCTGTCTCTGTCAGTCTATCTGTCGGTCTGTCTGTCTTTCTCTGTCTGTCTGTCTGTCACTCTGTCTTTCTCTGATTGTCTGTATGCCTGTCTGTCACTCTGTCTTTCTCTGATTGTCTGTATGCCTGCCTGTCTGTCTCTGTCTGTCCCTCACTCTCTGACTCTCCCTCCCTCACTATCTGTCTGTGTCTGTCTGTCTTTATGTGTCTGTCTGTTTTTTTGTGTCTGTCTGTCTGTCTCTGTCTGCCTTCCTGCCTGCCTGCCTTTATCTGTCTGTCTGTCTGCATCTCTCTGTCTGTCTGTGTCTGTCTGTGTCTTTCTGTCTGTCTATATCTGTCTGTCTGTCTTTCTGTGTCTGTCTATCTGTCTGTCTTTCCCTGACTGTCTGTAAGTCTGTCTGTCTGTCTGATTAGTGTCTCTCTGTCTGTCTGTCTGCCTCTTTCCTTCTGTCTGTCTCCTTGTCTGTTCCTCTCTGTCTGTCTTCCTGCTTGCCTGCCTGCCTGTCTGTCTCTGTCTGTCGTTCTGTCTGTCTGTCTGTCTCTCTCTCTCTCTCTTTCTCTCTTTCTGTCTCTCTGTCTGTCTTTCTGTCAGCCTCTTTCTGTCTTTTTCATTACTGTCTGTCTGTGTGTCTCTTTCTCTGTCTGTCTGTTTCACTGTCTCTGCCTGCCTGCCTGCCTGTTGACTGTCTATCTGTCTGTCTCTCTCTTTCTGTCTGTCACTATCTTTCTGTTTGTCGTTCTGCCTGTCTCTGTCTTTTTGTCTTTCTCATTAGTGTCTGTCAGTCTGTCTTCCTCTTTCTTTCTATTTGTCTCTTCGTCTGTCCCTCTCTGCCTGCCTGCCTGTCTGTGTCTGTCACTCTATCTATCTCTCTGTCTGACATTCTGTCTCTCTGTCTCTCTTTGTCTTTCTGTATCCTTTTGTCTGTCTGACTGTCTGTATGTCTTTCTGTTTCTCTTTTTGTCTGTCCTTCCCTCTTTCTGTCTCTCTCTCACTCTCTCTCTCTTGTTCTCTCTGTCTGTTTCTATCTCTGTCTATCTATCTGTCTGTCTGTTTTTCTGTCTGTGTCTGTCTGTCTCTGTCCTTACCATCTGTCTCTCTGTCTCTGTCTCTCTATGTCCTTAATGTCTGTCTCTCTGTCTCTGTCTGTATGTCTTTCTGTCTATCTGCCTATCTCTATCTCTCTCTGTTTCTCTGTGTCTGTCTTTCTGTGTCTACCTGTATGTCTGTTTATATCTGTCTGTCTGTCTGTCTGTCTGTGTGTGTCTGTCTTTATGTCTCTTTTCTTACTGTCTATCCATCTGTCTTCCTCTGTCTGTATGCCAGTCTGCCTGCCTGTCGTTCTGTCTATCTCTGTCTTTTTGTCTGTCTGTGTCTGTCTGTCTTTCTTTCTCTGTCTTCATGTCTGTCTGTCTGTCTGTCTCTCTCTGTTGTCTGTCTCTGTCTTTCTGTCTGTCTGTCTTATTGTATGTCACTCTGCCCATCTGCCTGTCTTTCTGTCTTCCATTCTGTCTATCTGCCTGTGTCCATCTGTCTTTCTGTCTTTCTCTGTCTGACTGTCTGTATGTATCTCTCTGTCTACCTGTATACTTTTGTTTGTCTGACTGTCTGTATGTATTTCTCTCTCTCTTTTTGTCTGTCTTTCCCTTTTTCTGTCTGTCTGTCTGTCTGTCTGTCTGTCTTTCTCTGTTTGCCTGCCTGCCTGCCTGCCTTTCTCTCTATCTCTCTGTCTATCTGTCTGTCTCTCTCTCTCTCTCTCTCTCTGTCTTTCTGTCTGCCTGTCTCTCTCTGCCGGTCGGTCTGATTGTATGTCACTCTGCCTGTCTGCCTGTCTTTCTGTCTTGCAGTCTGTCTGTCTGCCTGTGTCCATCTGTCTGTCTCTCTGTCTGACTGTCCATCTGTCTGTCTCTCTCTGTCTGTATCCTTTTGTCTGTCTGACTGTCTGCATGTCTCTCTTTCTCTCTGCCTGTCTCTTTCTCTCTCTTTCTGTCTTTTTGGCTCTCTCTCACTCTCCCCCTCTCTCTGTCATTCTCTCTCTGTCTCTGTCTCTTTCTCTCTCTCTCTGTCTGTCTGTGTCTGTGTGTGTCTCTCTGTGTCTGTCCGTCTGTCTCTCTTTTTCTCTCTCTCTGTCATTCTCTCTCTGTCTCTCTCTCTTACTGTCTTTCTGTCAGTCTTTCTCTCTCTGTGTGTGTCTCTCGCTCTTGCTCTCTCTCTGTCACTGTCTCTATCTGTCCATCTGTCTCTCCCTCTCTTTCCGTCTGTCTCTTTCTTTCTCTCCTTCTCTCACTCTCTGTCTCTGCCGCTGTCTGTCTCACTCACTCCCTCTCTCTATCTTTCTGTGTCTCTCTCTATCTTTCTCTGTCTGTCTCTCTATCTCTTGTCTGTCTGTCTGTCTGTCTCTGTCCTTTCTGTCTGTCTGTCTGTCTCTCTCTCTGTCTATGTCCTTAATGTCTGCCTCTCTGTCTGTTTCTGTCTGTCTGTCTGTCTCCACTTTCTCTCTGTCTGTTTGTGCCTGTCATTCTCTGTCTGTCTATTTGTCTTTCTATGTCTGTCTATGTCTGTCTGTCTGTCTGCCTGTGTCTGCCGGCCTGCCTGCCTTTCTTTCATTCTATCTTTGTCTGTCTGTCTTTGCCTGCCTGTCTTTCTCTCTATCTCTCTCCCTGTCTTTCTGTCCATCTGTCTGCCTGATTGTATGTCACTCTGCCTGCATGCCTGTCTTTCTGTCTGTCTGTCTGCCTGTGTCCGTCCATCTGACTGTCTGTCTCTCTCTGTCTGTCTGTATCCTTTTGTCTGTCTGTCTGCATGTCTCTCTTTCTCTCTGTTTGTCTGTCTCTCTCTCTTTCTGCCTTTCTGGCTCTCTCTCTCACTCTCTGTCTCCATCTCTCTCTATCTGTCTCTATCTCTTTCTATCGGTCTTTCGTTCTGTCTGTCTGTCTCTGTCTGTCTGTCATTCTCTCTCTGTCTGTCTCTCTGTCATTCTCTCTCTGTCTGTCTTTCTGTCTGTCTGTGTGTCTCTCTCTGTGTCTGTCTGTCTGTCTTTCTCTCTCTCTTTGTGTCATTCTCTCTCTGCCTGTCAGTCTCTCTCTGTCTCTGTCTCTCTCTGTGTCTCTCTCTCCCTCCCTCTCTCTCTCTTTCTGTCACTATCTCTGTCTGTCTGTCTCTCTCT